>NC_056684.1:28290000-28571351 GCF_018350215.1 Panthera leo | reverse complement strand
AGGCCTTTATTATTGTGGATTAAACCTGCTTGATAGGAGAGTGTGCTAGGTACTTCATTCTCAAATTTCTCCAAATCTCATGTGTAGTGAAGAACTTTGGCAGTGTGTGTCTGCATTGCCACTCCTGTGAGATATTTCGATGAATGAGGGTTGGCATGGACACTATTCCAAGAAATTGTCTGAGTAATATTCTCTTGTTTCAGTTTGGTGGTATGCTTGTGATGGTGATAGAGATATTGCATTGGGCTTTTCTCAATTTGGATTCAGAATGATGTGGCCCTCCCCTAACCCAGGGTGTGTGAAGGTGCTCAGTCAGAAGGCTCATGGGTAGGCTAAGCCCAGGTTGGGGGTGGATACCTCCTCCTGTGTGGGTCAAGGGGAAACGATAGTCGGGGTCTCTTTCCTGGGTTTCCCATATGACCATTTGAATGTACATCTTGGCTCACGCTGGAGTCATTCATCTCCAATTTCTGCTTTCCTAACTTGATCTCAGTTAATACACAGAGACCCTGTGTGTCACGTACACCAACCAAGATCCTCGGTTTAAGGGTGAGTTTCAAAGCCTTTCCTGACTAATGCAGGGCTCTCAGAGTCTGAGGTCCCAGAGAATAGATATCCACCCTGTCTCTGTGATGGACAGGTTATAGTATCATTGGGAATGGGTATCCACCTGGACCTTTGCCCCTAATGGATGGAGCTACTCTCTTGAAAGGGCAATGTATGCAATTGCAGCATGCTCCACGACCTGTTTAGTGCACAAAAATTGCTTTGAATCAATAGTACACCAATGCCTCGTTCCCAGCTCTTGATCTTTACATGAAAGCACATTTTTCATAACTCAGAGCTACTGCCGACCTTCACGATGAATATGATGGGCAGAAGTGCACTAAAAGCCAAAGTTCCTCTCTTTTTCTTATGGGAGAATATGAGCCTCTTGCTCACATGGTTCCAACGGGCATCTTTGCAGCCCCCTGGAGCCAAAGCCCACAAAAAGCACTTCGAGATTCCTGAGCTGGCCAGCTTGCAAATACATTGTTCTAGTCAGGTTTCCCTAAACATGAAGAACTCTGAACCTCAGCGTCCAATTTTATGACATTGCTTATAATCCCTCAAGTTTCGTCTTGGGGTCCATGCAAATTCAGTGTTTCAGAGTACTAGCTAAGTTTGCAGATGTCCAACAGTGACGAGCCCTTGTGACTGTGGGATGTGTGCAGCTTTTGCCTTTTTTTTTTTTTTTTTTTTAAATCTAGAAGGACATCCAAACACTTAGGGCTTTGGAAAGAGTCCAGACGAGAACTGTGTGTGGGGAGTTTGGGTCAGATGTATTAATAGGGAGATGTCCCCCTTGCTGGGCTTAGTGGAAATAAAGATAAACATCTCCATTCCACACTGATCACATTCCTACTGGATGGAAATATTGAATGCCGTTTGTTCCTGGCTGCAGCCATACCATTTCCTTTTCTCTTTTTCTGCCTGTCTTTTAAATCACCCTTAAGAGCCATGTAGCTGGCACTTACTAAGCAGGCACCCAGGGATGGGCAAGTTCTCACTGTGTCCCTAGCTCATTATAGACATCATCTTCAGAAACCCCAAAGGAAAATAGTCCTCATACCCCTGTGCTTGGTGCTTGGCTGTTTGTAGCAGGTGATACAGTGAGTGGAGCCAGATTTCTTCTTTGTTCTGTCTGAAGTTACTTTTTGAAAATCATCCAGTTCACACTGGAGCAGTAGTCTCCAGAATTGGTCAGCACATAAAGAGCCTCTTATAGGAAGAAGATACAAATGCCTTTTCCACCTTTTGAAGCCACAGCAGGGGGAACCACCCAGCTACAGCCCTGTCACTGCTCACTCCATTCAATGATGAGAAAATCACCAAAGCCACGTCCCAGGGCTCTCTATGTCCTTCTGAAGGAAAAAGGCAGACTTGGTGCTGACAGCGTTTCCAGATGGAGACACTTGAGGGAGCTAAGTCCAGAGGATCTGGGAGGGAGCTGGCTTCCCTTGTGGGGCCAGAACCTTAGCTACTCATTTCTATCTTTATGCTGTCCTCATCTGCAGTGAAGAACTTGGGCCAATGAAGTCTCCATTCCCATCACCTTGCACTTTTTCTACCTAGGTATTCACTATGGGGATTCAGGGACTGAACTTAAGAGCAATTTTCTTTTTATTTCATGTGGGGAGTCGGCCACATTCTCCCAAATTGGAGATAACTTCGGCAACATGGGCCCACCCACAGTGTAAGTGGGTAAGTCTTTCAGCCTTACCATTGGCCACAAAAGACATAGGGCATAAGAAGGAGCCTCACGCGGAATGTGTTCATGCAGGCAAGGACAGAGGAGTGGGATGGAGTCAATGTCAGTTCTGCAGAAAGGGGAAATGACCTTAGGCACCGCATTCTAAGTTCTATCCTATATCTCTCCTAAAAGAAAGAACTTTAGCCTTGCGTATGTTCCCATCACCTCGCGGATTTTCTAAAGAGGTTTTTTTTGTTCACATTGAGAAGTGGGGTTGTCACTCACATAAAAATCAGTCAGGGATTAATGGAAGCGCCCCCTCACTGCCTGTGCTAGCCAAGAGCATTCAGTTTCCAATATCCCAAAGAGAAAATTGCTCTTCTTTTACTGAAAATATGGTGCTTCACAGGCTGATGGTGGCATGGTGATGTTTACCCTGATTGTGACCCTCACTTGGTTCATTGAGCTGCCTTCATTCTGAAAAGCAGAAGTCTCTCAGATGGACACTTTGATCTCAGATATGCGTCAGTGCAGAAAGAGTCCAGTAAGGAATCCTGCACCAAAGCTTGGTTGCAAACACCTGAAGGTCAGCAAGGAGACTGACCTTGAATCACTGAAGGAATGTTGCATCTGTAATTGATGGAAATGGCAGAGAAAAGGCAATGGACAGAATTCTTGGCTTACCAAAGTTCTGGATGAACATTTCTTTCAGTGAGGGCATCAAGTGTAGTCAATGGACTACACCTTCACCTAAAATATTGGTGTGTCATACTCTTGAGATTATGCTAGTGATGTTATTCTTTGCTTTATCCTATTCTCCTAAGAAAGAATTTTGGGCCTCTGTTTATCCATGTCCATTTTTGGTCTTTTCACACTAGGTTTTCTCTGGCAGGCATGTGGTGCCAGCTTTTGACACCAATTAACTCTGATTTTAACTGAGGACTTGCGTCAAGTTCTCTGGATTCTGGAATACTTTGGGCTATGGACTCTGGAAAACTTTGGGCTAAAATTTGTGTTTTAGAACTAGGCATACATCAGGAAACCTAAGACATTTGAAGGTGCCCAGGACAGAATGTTTGCATGTAGGCAGACCCAGAGGAGTTGGGAGAAAACCTGTCCTGTTTCTGGAAGAAAAACTGAAGTATACAGTACCTTTTCAGTTATATCCCTTTCTTATTGAATTTCAGATGCTTTCCTCTGGAGTGGGCTTGCAGGTAAACCAGTGGTGATTTCCCCTGTCCCCAGTGCAGAAGTGTTTATTCTGAATATATCCAGCTTCAAATAGATTACACTATGTACGTCATTCTTAGCTTGTTCCCACTCTCATAGGAAAGGAGGAATTTTGGCCATTCACCTATCCATTCACATTCCCTTACTGATTTCCTTTCCTGTCTTAAACTTTTTGTAAAACACTTCATCTTCTTTTGAGAGAGAGAATAGAGAGAGTAGGGTAGGGGCAGAAAGAGGGAGACAGAAGATCCAAAGGAGGATCCCGGCTGTGAGCACAAAGCCCAATGTGGGGTTAGACATCACAACCGTGAGTTCATGACCTGAACCGAAATCAATAGTCGCTGCTTAACAGACTGAGCTACCCAGGTGCCCTCTCCCTTGCCTTTTGTCTCTTTATACCTTGGTTCCCACTAGGCACCGTGAGCCTGTCAATAACTTAGTGAAAAACTAAGGATTGTTGGAAACTCCCACGCTGCTCCCATGCTAACTGAATGCCTTCAGTTTGTGATACACAAAAGGATCTATTGACTCCCTGTCACTGACGTCTTGGAGTGTCATAGTAATATCAGAACTCCAAGCACTGGCTCCTACAGATGTTTTCATTCTGAAGAGCCAACCTTCACCTATTTGCAGTATTCTTCAGGACTTGCAGAATGTGCAGAAACAGACCATATAAGGAACATTTAACCAGAACCACTTTCCAAATACTTGAGGGTCAGCCACAAGCCAGAACCTGCTGTGTATCATGACTGCCTCAAAAGACAGGGCGAAACAAAAATCCAATGTCAGAAAATTTCCCTCTCTTTCTGAAGGAAAAATCCAGGTTTCCTTTTGCCTTATTCCTGAGAACATTGTCTCACTCTTGAGACAACCATCTTGCCAAGATATTGTGCTAGTCACTTCTTTTGCTATATCCCATTTTCTTCTGTTAAGAATTTTGGCCTTCTATGTATTCCCTTCACCCTTGTTGCTGTTTTTCAGGCTAAGTTCTTCTTGTCCGTTCAGGCACAGAGTCTCAGATCCATTTTCTCTACATTTAACTAGGGAGTCAGGCCCAGTTCTTGTCACTCTGGGATATAATAGGTCATAGGGTCCCTCAAAAATTTTCTGCCAGTAATCTGTTGGCAAGGAAAAGCCCAGGGTATTTCAAGCTACCTAGCAGGAATGCTCATAGGCAGGGTCAAAAATGTAAGGAGGGAGCTATCCTCACTTCTGGGACAAGAGGAACGTGGAATTAGACATTTTGTTCTCAGCTTTATCCCAATCTCAGCTGAAATGAAAATATTTGGCCCCTTGTGTAGCCATTCCAATTCTATGGTTGTATTGAGAAATATTTCTTGGGTCTCAGGCAAGGCCAGTGAGTCTGTCGCCCACATAGTGAGTGCACAGCCATTAAAGAGTTCTGACTCTGGTCTGGGTTAACCAATAGCAGTTTCTGATATCCCAAAGGAAAGATTGCCTTCCTGTGAGGACGTGGTGTTTGGCTGGCTGATAAATGAAATGATGGTTAGCCAACTTGTCTCCCTCCGTGGTTGTTAAAGATACTTTCACTCTGAAGAGCAGTTGGTTCACCCATGTGCAGTACTCTCAAGGACGGGCTTAGCACATAAAGAGACCATTCAAGAACTACTGCATCACAGCCCAGTTGTAAACTTTTGAGCACACACCCTCTACGCTTGAATCACTGCAGCCTCTATCCACTGATAGGGTAGCAAGGGAAATCAGTGAATTAAGGTTCCCTGTCTTTCTCAAGGAACAACACAAGTGACTTGCCATGAGGTTTCCCACTGTAAACAATGGAGCTTTCCCTTTGCCCTAGGCATATGTATTTCTTGTTCCCAAGACAGTGAGCTCGCCAAGAGATTGTACTAGTCATTTCATCCTCAGATTTATCCCATTCTCATCTCTCTTAGGAACACTGTCTCCACTCGGTATCTATTTCCATCCTCTTAATCTTTTTTAATGTTTATTTTTATTTTTGAAAGAGAGAAGGCAGTGTAGGGGAAGAGTGAGAGTGACAGATGATCTAAAGCAGGCTCCGCAAGACAGCAGAGAACCTCATGTGGGGCTCAATCTGGCAAACCACAAGATCATGGCCTGAGCCATAATCAGATGCTTAACTGACTGAGCCACCCAGGAGCCCAATCCTGTCTCTCTTTCAGGAATTTTTATTTTTTTGGTTCTTTTTTTAAAATTTTATTTAATTTTGAGAGACAGAGGGAGAACAGAGAGTGAGCAGGGGAAGGGCAAGAAGGAGGGAGACAAAGAATCCAAAGCAGGCTCCAGGCCCTGGACTCACAGCACAGAGACCTAAATGGGACTCCATCTCAGGGACTGTGAGATCATGACCTGAGCCAAAACCAAGAGTCAGAAGCTTAACCAAGTGAGCCACACAGGCGCCCCTTTTTAGTCTTTTCAAAATTAGAATCTGCCATGGGTCAATCAGGGCCGATGTTTCAGAGCAATTCCCTCTGATTTTAATTGGGGATTTTGGATGAGTTCTTGTGAACACAGAATAGGTTGGGCCATAGGAGCCCTGGGCACTTGGCTTCCAGATCCATATTGACATTAGATGTAGGTGAGTGGAAAATACCCAGCACAGACTGTGTAGCTAGGGCCAAAGGTTTTGGGGGAAGCTGTCCTTACTTTTAGGCAAGGACAAATGGAGAAAGATATTTCACTCTCAGGTTTCTTCCAATCTCATCTAAAAATGAAACTATGGCTGTCCATAGAGTCTTTCCCATCCTATTGCTATTTGCCATCTCGGACTTGGTATGCAGGACGGAAGGGCAGTGAGGCTGTCAATAGCATGGTGAACTCCCAGGGATGGGTGGTTAGTTCTCACTCTGCTTCTGTGCTCACCAAGACTAATTAGTTTCTGACAACACACAGGAAAGATTACCCTGCTGTCAGAGAGCACTTAGTACTTGGCTTAAGATTCTGAAGGGCATAAACTACGTGCATGCAAGGTATGTCCCAGGACCAGTGCAGAAAGTGGCCATTCAAAACTTAATGCACCACATGAATGGTTCCAAACACTTGAGCTTGGAGCATGGACCCACTAACCCTGAATCCCTGCTGCCTCTATCCCCTCCCTGATGGGAGCAGCAGGAAAAACAGCCAAGAACAGAAGCTTTCCCTATCTTTCTAAAGGAAATAGGCAGACCTCTTGCAGACTGGGATTTCATGTTTCCCTTTGAGGTTTAGTTTGTCTCTGGCCACAGGTGTTTCTTACCCCTTAGACAGGACCTTGCCAGAAAATTTTTATTCTGGACACTTCATTCTAATCTGTGTCCCCTTCTCATCTATAATGAAGCACTTTGGCCTTTCACGTATATATTTTATTTTTTACTTTTTTTGATAAAGTCCAGTTTATTGATACTTTGTTTCCAGTGCTTTTGGAGTTCAAAAGGGCTTTACATGTACCTTAGCCAATTTGACAATAAATTATTTTTAAAAAATGAAATGCAAAAAAAGGCTTTGCATATCCCAAATTAATGAAAATTCTCTCTTACCTTTACTTCTAAGTGTTATACAGTTTTAATTCTTATATTTAAGTCTGTAATCTGCTTTGAGTTAAATTTTCTGTACAGTGTGAAGAAATTGTCTAAATTTATTCTTTTGTATGTGAATTGAAATTTTAAAGCAATCTCCTCGCTGATAGTGAGTGAACATCTTGTTGAAAGCTGTGTGATGATCTTCATGGGGCATGCCACATGAAGCATCTATACCAAAAATGAATTGCCAGAGAGTTTCAGCTTCTTTCTGCCCTCCCCCAGGGATCCGATACACTGGTTTAAATTCTTTCTTTTATATGAAATTTATCATCAAATTGGTTTCCATACAACACCCAGTACTCATCCCAACAGGTGCCTTCCTCAATACCCACCACCCACCCTCCCACCCCACAGATTTTTTTGTCATCAACCCTCAGATTGTTTTAAGGCTTTTTTGGTTTGGCTCTCTCTCTTTTTTTCTTCCCTTCCCTCATAGTTTTCTGTTAAGTTTCTCAAGATTCACATGAGTGAATACATATGGTATCTGTCTTTGTATGACATTTCATTTAAGATAACACTCTCCAGTTCCATCCACGTTGATACAAAAGGCCATATTTCATTCTTTCTCATTGCCACTTAGTATTCCATTTTGTATATAAACCACAAATACTTTACCATTCATCAGTTGATAGATATTTAGGCTCTTTCCATAATTTAGCTATAGTTGAAAGGCCTGCTATAAACATCAGGGTACAAGTGCCCCTATGCAACAGCACTCCTGTATCCCTTGGGTATATTCCTAGAAGTGTTATTGCTGGGTCATAGGGTACATCTATTTTTCATTTTTTGAGGAAGCTCCACAGTTTTCCAGAGTGGCTGCATCAGTTTGCATTCCCACCAACAGTGCAGGAAGGTTCCCGTTTCTCCACATCCTCTCCAGCATGTATAGTCTCCTGATTTGTTCATTTTAGCCACTCTGACAAGTGTGAAGTGGTATTTCAGTGTGGTTTGGATTTGTATTTCCTTGATGAGTGACGTTGAGCATCTTTTCATGTGCCTGTTTGCCATCTGGATGTCTTCTTTAGAGAAGTGTTTATTCATGTCTTCTGCCCATGCCTTCACTGGATTATTTGTTTTTGAGGGTGTGGAGTTTGGTGAGCTCTTTATAGATATTGGATACTGGCCCTTTGTCCGATATGTCATTTACAAATATTTTCCCATTCTGTTGGTTGCCTTTTAGTTTTGTTGATTGTTTCCTTTGCAGTGCAGAAGCTTTTTATCTTCATGAGGTCCCAATCATTCAATTTTGCTTTTAATTCCCTTGCCTTTGGGGATATGTCAAGTAAGAAATTGCGGTGGCTGAGGTCAGCTTTCTCTTCTAGGGTTTTGATGGTTTTCTGTCTCACATTCAGGAGATTCATCCATTTTGTTTATTTTTGTGAAGTGTGTAAGAAAGTGGTCTATTTTCATATTTCTGCATGTTGCTGTCCAGTTCTCCCAGCAACATTTGTTAAAGAGACTTTTTTCCATTGGATATTCTTTCTTGCTTCGTCAAAGATTAGTTGACAATACTTCTTTGGGCCCAAATCTGGATTCTCTGTTCTATTCCCTTGATTTATGTGTCTGTTTTTGTGCCAATACCATGCTGTCTTGATTACAGCTTTGTAGTAGAGGCCAAAGTCTGGGATTGTGGTTCCTCCCACTTTGGTCTTCTTCAATATTACTTTGGCTATTCGGGGTCATTTGTGGTTCCATACAAATTTAAGATTGCCTTTTCTACCTTGGAGAAGAACGCCTATGGCATTCTCAGAAACATCTTTCATACACGTGCTTTTACAAAGAGTTATTAAATGCACAATTTGATGAACACACTCACTGAAGTAGAAAGGAGTCTATGATATTTACAACTTAGAAATGTATTTTATGCATAGGCATTTACAATTGTTTTAAGTGTAATACAGTGTAATGATAAGCACAGTATTTAAATGAAATATCATAGTCTTATTGATATGTACAATTAGTAGTCCTACCAACATCATTTTGTTGATTCCTTCACTGTGCAGAACCTTTTTATTTTGATGTCCCAATAGTTTATTTTTGCCTTTGTTTCCCTTGTCTCATGAGACATATCAAGAAAGAAATTGCTACAGCCAATGTCAAAGAAGTTATTGCCTGTGTTCTCTCGTATTTTGATGGTTTCTTGTCTCACATTTAGGTCTTTGACTCATTTTGAATTTATTTTTATGTATGGTATAAGAAAGTGGTACAGCTCATTCTTTTTGCATGCTGCAGCCAGTGTTCTCAACACCATTTGTTGAAGAGTCACTGTTTGATAAAAGTATACTTATATTTGAGCTTTTACTAATATGCCTCATACATTAGAGTGTATATATCACACCTTTGCCTTGAAATAATGGTGAAACTATTCAAATATACAATTTGATTTCTTAGAAGAAAATTTTGTGTCTCTTTGCAGAATAGATAAATGGCAGAACAGTATTGTGAACATATTCTTTTTGTGAAATAACACTAAAGGTATGCAACAAAATTTGATTTTTCTTAGAAAAATTTTATATATGTGATGTTACATAGTATTAACTAGTGTACTAATTGTACCACATTGTCATGAACATAGACTTTCAATTAAATAACACTGTGCTTACATATATAATTGGTATTCTTTGATATATCTTTCATATATATACATTTGCAGAGTATGTTAAAATAGCACATGTTTGTACACATTTTCCCGATATGATAAGACAACGGAGATACAATGAATTTCTGTCACTCTTAGAAAGTCTTTTTTTTAAGAGAGAGATAGAAAGAACACAAGCAGGGGAGCCCAGCAGCAGAGGGAAAGAGAAAGAGAGAAAGAGAAAGAATCCCAAGTAATCTTCATGTTCAAGACCCACTATGATGCAGGGCACGATCCACGACCCTGGGATATGACCTGTGTTGAAATCAAGAATCAAGACATATCAACTGAAACAGCCAGGTGCCCCATCTTAGAAAGTTTTTTATTCATGATTGTATATATTATGATCTATGAACTACAGTGTGGTTGATATATTGTATAAAATTACACTGAAATTTTTTTAAAAAATGCAGAGTGGGGCACCTGGGTAGTTTGTTTGGTTAAGACTTCAGCTGAGGTCATGATCTCATGGTTTGTGGGTTCAAGCCTTGCACTGGGCTCTGTACTGACAGCTCAAAACCTGGAACCTGCTTTGAATTCTGTTTCTCTCTCTCTCTCTGCCCCTCCCCCTCTCAAAAACAACTAAACATTAAAAAAATTAAAAACAAATGCAATGAGCATTCTTAGAAACATTTTTTTTTTAATTTTTTTTTTAATTTTTTTTTTTTTTTTTGAGACAGAGCATGAACGGGGGAGGGTCAGAGAGAGGGAGACACAGAATCTGAAACAGGCTCCAGGCTCTGAGCGGTCAGCACAGAGCCCGACGCGGGCCTCGAACTCACGGACCGCGAGATCATGACCCGAGCCGAAGTCGGATGCTCAACCGACAGAGCCACCCAGGCGCCCGGAAACATTTTTTATACATGTGCCATTACAGAGTATTTTAACTGCAGTACTTTGAGATAAACATATTCATTCACCTAAATAGCACTGACTACATACAATGACCATTGTTAAGAGCATTATATATAGTATACTATATATATTTAAAATGTGCATTAAAAGTAGCACAGTGTGGTAAACACACATTCATTGAAAAGACATTACCTGGATACCAAATTCTATAGTTCTTAGAGGTATATTGTACGTGTAACTTTATGTAATACATTACATGCAATAACAGTAGTTATACTCTTTCAATGAAATAACGCAGTACCTTTTCAGACATACAACCAGAAGTCTTATAAAAATCTTTTATACATGTCACATTACAAAAGGTTTTTAATATAGCACAGTGTTTTGAACTAAACAGTGTTAATCACTGAAAAACATATATATCCACATAAACAGCTACCTTTCTTATAACATTGGCTGTACAAGTGTCTTCACAAAGTTAATTAAATGTAGTAGCAAGGACATTCATTCACTGAAATATCATATTTATTTACCTATACACTTACAATACTTAGAAATATCTTTATATATGTACATTTACAAACTGTATTAATTCTAATAAAGTTTAGTGAACCCTTTTGTTAAGAGCTCAATATTTGCATCCCTCTCAAATTCATACATTGATTACGTAACATACAATATGATTGAATTAGAATTTGGTCCTTTGATAGATAATTAGATCTTGAGAGTGAAGCCCTTGTGAATGGTATTAGTGCTCATATGAAAGGGACCCCAGTTTCCCTTTCTAGATGTGAAGACACATCAAAAAAGTGGCTATGAAACAGAATACATAACTCACTAGACACGGAATCTGCCAGCACCTTCATTTAGAATATGTCAGCTTCTAAAACGTTGAGAAATATCTTTATGTTGTTATAAGCCACCCTTATTATGATATTCTGTTACAGCAGCTCAGACTAAAAAGAAAATTGTGTTGAGTAGTTGTTACCATAACAGACCTAAAAATATAGAAATGGCTTTGCAACTAGGTAATATAGGCTGGAAGAGTTTGGAGGCACCTGACAGAAAAAACCTACATTTTCATGAATGAATTTTTAAAATAGTTGTTTTCAGGGCTCAGAATGAAAAGAACTGCAGGGAAGTCTCAACCATCTTAGAAAACACCTAAATAATTCTGAAATTATAGTGATAATGGAAATTGGGTAATAAAGACCATTCTTATGAGGTCTCAAAAGGAAATGAGGAATTTGTTAGTGGACAATGTAGACAAGGTGACCTTTGTTACAAATTGTTAAAGAACTTTGCTGAATTGTATTCATATTTGAGTGTTATATGAAAAGTAGAATTTTACAGAATAAAGTTGGATACATATTTGAGGGTAATGTTGTCTTATTTTTATTTTTTTAATGTTTATTTATTTTTGAAAGACAGAGCATGAGCGGGGAAGGGGCAGATACGGAGACACAGAATCCAAAGCAGGTTCTAGGCTCTCAAGCTGTCAGCACAGACCCTGATGCGGGGCTCGAACCCAAGAACTGAGAGACAATGACCTGGGCCAAAGTCGGATGTTCAACTGACTGAACCGCCCAGGTGTCCCACCCCCTTTTTAAAAAAATTTTTAATGTTAATTGAAGGTATTTTTAAACAAAATGTTGCATGTGAGGCTGGGCTCCTCCTGATTTCTTAAAGTTCAACAGAGAAAATAATTAAAGATGCAATTGTTTAGGGAGTGTGGGTGGCTCAGTCAGTTGAGTATCTGACTCGATCTCAGCTTAGGTCTTGATCTCAAAGTTGTGAGTTCAAGTCCGACATTGGGCTCTGCGCTGAACATGGAGATTACTTTAAAAAAAAAAAAAGATCGAATTTTTGAGCAAAAAATTGAGCAGAACTTAAAGATTTGTAATATCTCAGCCTATCCATATATCAAAAACTGAGAATTCTGTCATTGTGGCCATGTGACCCTTTGATAAACAGATTAGTTATGAATTAGTCAAAAAAAGCCAGGAGATATTCTTCAGAACAATGGAAGAATCACCTGAAGATAATTTAGAGATAATCAAAAGTATGACTCTTATTACAGGCACAGAGGTTGAAGGGCATTGCTACCTCCACCCAGATTTGAAAGGAGGTGCCACCAGTGCTGGTAGGACTTTGTGTCACATTGCCATTGTGGCACCTTCCATCATGGACTCTGCTCCCCTCTCTCTGGTGCCATACTTCTAAGCTCCCCTTGCATCATGGGATATGGGGTCCCCTCTGTAAGGTGCAGGCAGCCAATTTTCTTGGCATCCAAGGGATGTGAACTCTGCAAACATGCAAAGTGCATAGACCCAAGGAACAGAGATGATTCCATGTAAGATTCAATGGACAGGAATGTCTGGCACTGAGTGGAAGACCCCAGCTTGGAAGTACTGTGGTGTGGGTGGGACTCCAGGACAGCGAGCAAGCATTGGGGGGGGGGGGGTGCAGTCATGTTGAGCTGTGGTGATGAATTTGCCACCCTCATGGGCTGCTGAGAGGGTGCAGTATAGAAACAAAGGATTACTCTCCAAACATTACCTTTAACGTTGTTTGTCCTGTCAGATTTTGGACTTACTTTGTACCCCTTGCCCCTTTTTTTTTTTTCCTATTTTTCATTTTTGGAATGGGAATGTCTATCTTATGGTTACCACAGTAGGATAACTTTGAAGCACACAAATTTTTTGGCTTCATAGTTTCAACATTGGGGAAAAATTTGTCTCAGGATGAATCTTCCCAAGAGTGTGTTGATCCAACATTTGATTTAGATGATATTAGATAAGACTTTGGACCTAGACTTTAGAGTTGATACTGGAATTAAGACTTTGGGAGCTGTTGGGATGGACAAATGTATATGCATGTGAGAAAGACATAAATTGGGGGGTTTAGGGGAATAATGTTCTAGAATGAATATTTGTGTTCCCCCCCCTCAAATCCATATGTTGAAATCCAAACTCTAAATATAATGGCACCATAAAATCAATCTTTTGTCTTTTGGGAGCTAATTAGATCATGAGAGCAGAGCCCAAAAGAATGGGATTAATACCCGTATAAAAAGAACTTCAGATTGTTTTTCTCCTTCCACCATGTAAATAGCAGGATGGCAATTTGTGAAACAAAAACAGACCTTCATTACACACCAAAATTTTCAGCATTTTTATCTTGAACTTCCCAAGATCTATGTTCCTTATGTTCTCATAGTTCCCAGAACTATGAGGAAAAATCAGGGTTGTTATAAATATCAATCTGTGGTATTCTGTTATGCATCTCAAATGTACTAATACAAAATACTATCAAAAAATGACTTTTTTTCAGATGCAATGAAATTTTATAATTCTTAGAAACATATTTGACACATGAAACCTTACAAAGGTATTCCGTGAAACACATTGTGGGGATTACATTCTTTGAGTGAAATTACACTGTACTCACATTTTCAAGTAGAATTCCTACAAAAATTGTTGATGATACTTGCACTATTATAGGGTATAGTAAATGTAATAATTGGAGAAAATCTTCATTCATGTAAATACACTGTAAATTTTTCAAATGTACAATAATTCTCAAAATTTTCTTATTTGTTGAGGTAAGCCTGTATCACTATAAACTTCCCTCTTAGAACTGCTTTTGCTGCATCCCAAAAATTTTGGAACAATTGTTTTCATCTTCATCTCTCTCAAAGTATTTTTTGATTTCCTCCTTGATTTCATTGACATATTGGTTGTTTAGTGGCATGGTGAGTAGCCTCCATGAGTTTTTTTTACAAGTTTTTTTCTTTTAATTGATTTTTAGTTTCATACTGTTGAGGTTGGAAGAACTTGGCATGATTTCAGTCTTCTTAAATTGATTGAGGCTTGTTTTATTGCCTAATATGTGATTATCCTGAAGAATGTTCAATGTACTTGAAAAGAATATGTATTGCAGTGGCTTGGTTGGAATGTTTTGTATACATCTATTAAGTCCATCTTGTCTAATTTGTCACTAAGACCACGGTTTACTTATTGGTTTTCTGTGTGGATGATCTATCCACTGATATAAATGGGACGTTAAAATCCCAACTACTATTATATTACTGTCAAATTTTCCCTTTATATTTTTTAATATTTATTTTTATAATTAGGTGATTCTATGTTGGGTGCATATTTACAATTGTTTCCTGTTAGAATTATCCCTTTA
This sequence comes from Panthera leo, assembly GCF_018350215.1. Classification (NCBI taxonomy): domain Eukaryota; kingdom Metazoa; phylum Chordata; class Mammalia; order Carnivora; family Felidae; genus Panthera; species Panthera leo. The sequence continues at coordinate 28,556,644 of NC_056684.1, read as the reverse complement.
TCTTTATGTAATGCCCTTCTTTTTCTCTTGTTACAATGTTCCTTTTAAAGTCGATTTTGTCTGGGGGTGCCTGGGTGGCTCAGTGGCGGAGCATCCAACTTCGGCTCAGGTCATGATCTCACGGTTTGAGCTCTGCGTGACAGCTCAGAGCATGGAACCTACTTCGGACTATGCACCTCCCTCTCTCTGCCCCCCCCCGCCACTCATGCTCTGTCTCTGTTTCTCAAATATGAGTAAGTGTTAAAAAATTTTAGAAAAGTCTATTTTGTCTGATGTAAGTACTGCTACCCCAGCTTTCTTTTCATCTCCAATTGCGTGGAATATCTTTTTCTATCCCTTCTCTTTCAGTCTGTGTGTGTCTTTGGGACTCAAGTCAGTCTCTTGAGGGCAGCATGATGGGTCTTGTCTTTTTTATCCAATCTGCCACCATATATCTTTTGATTGGAATATTTACTCTGTTTACATTTAAAATAATATTGACAGGTATGTACTTATTTCCATTTTGTTGTTTTCTTATTGTTTCTGTAGTTTTTCTCTTGCTCTCCTTCCTTGTGATTTAAGCTTCTTCTTTGTGTTACATTTGGATTTATTTCTCTTTATTTTTTGTGTATCCATTTTATGTTTTTATTTGTGGTTATCATGAGGTTTATATACAAGACTTTCGGTATATAACAGTATACTGTAAGTTTATGGACACTTAAGTCAGAACACATTCTAAAAGCACTGCATTTTTACTCACACCCCTATATTTTATGTACTTTATGTCATAGTTTACATCTTTTAATTTTGTATATCCCTTTAGTTATCAAAGATATAGTTGATTTTACTACTTTTGTTTTTTAACCTTAATACTAGATTTATAAGTGGTTTATCCACTTTTACCAGTGAGATTTTTCTTTAATATATTTTTTTTATTTCTACTTGTGGCCTTTTCTTTTATGCTTAATGATGTCCATTTAACCTTTATTATAAAGCTGATTTAGTGGTGAAGAACTCCAACTTTTGTTTACTTGGGAAAATATTTCTTCTTCAATTCTGAATGATAATCTTGCCATGTAGAGAATTTTTTTCTTTTAGCACTTTGAATATATCATGACACTCCTTTAAGACCTGCAAAGCTTCTATTGAAAGTATCAATTGATAGCCTTAGAGGGTTTTCTCTTGGTTGTGACTGAATACTTTTGTTACTTTTGAGATGTTCTCTATGTTTAATCTTTTTGCCATTTCAATTATGTCTTTTTGTGGACCTTGTTGGGTTTACCCAACAAGTCTCTTCCCCGGACTTGGAAGTCTGTTTTCTCCCCAGGCTAAGGAGGTTGTCAGTTATATCTGTAAATAAGTTTTCTGCCCCTTTCTCTTTTTTCCTTCTGGGACCTCTAATGTGTATGTTAGTATGCTTCATGTTCTCCCAGAAGTCCCTTAACCTATACTCATTATTGATTGGTTGACTGCTGTTCATCTTGGGTGCTGTCCACTACCCTGTCTTCCAGATTGTTGATCCATTATTCTGCCTCCTCTATTCTATTGTTGATTCCCTGTAGTGTATTTTTTCACGTAAGTTATTGTGTTCTTCAGCTCGTGTTGGTTCTTTGTTTATATTTTTCATCTTTTTTTTAAGTTCTCACTGAGTTCACCCACTGTTCCTTCAAGTCTGGTAAATATCTTTATAATCATTACTTTGAACTCTTTCAGGTTAATTCTTAATCTCTGTTTTGTTTAGTTCTTTTTTTCCTGAGATTTTGTCTTGTTCTTTTCATTTGGAACAATCTAGTTCTAGGAATGAGTCATTGTAGAGAGCTTTCCCCCTAAGGTCAGGAACAAAGACATGGTCAGGGATGTCCACTCTCATCACTATGCAACATAATATTGGAAGTCTTAGCCTCAGCAATCAGACAATACAAAGAAAAGGCATCCAAATCAGCCAGGAGGAGGTCAAAAACTTTCACTCTTTGCAGATGACATAATACTGTATATGGAAAACCCAAAGATTCCACCAAAAAACTGCTAGAACTGATCCATGAATTGGGCAAAGTCACAGGATATAAAATTAGTGCACAAAAATCTGTTGCATTCCTATACACAATAATGAAGCAATGGAAAGATAAATCAAGGAATCGATCCCATTTACAATTGGACCAAAAAACATAAAATACCTAAGAATAAATCTAACCAAAGTGGTGAAAAAATCTATACAATTGAAAACTATAGACAGCTTATGAAAGAAATTGAAGACACACACACACACGAATGGAAAAATATTCCATGCTCCTAGATAAGAACAAATATTGTTAAAGTGTCAATACTACCAAAACAATCTACATATTCAATGCAATACCTATCAAAGTAACACCAGTATTCTTCACAGAGCTAGAACAATCCTAAAATTTTTGTAGAACCAGAAAAGACCCCAAATAGCCAAAGCAATCTTGAAAAAGAAAAACAAAGCTGGAGGCATGACAATCCCAGACTTCAAGCTGTATTACAAAGCTGTAATCAAGACAGTTTGGTACTGGCACGAATACAAGCACTCAGATCAATGGAGCAAAATAGAGAACCTGGAAATGGACCCACAAACATATGGTCAACTAATCTTTGAAAAAAGCAGGAAAGAATATCGGGTGGAATAAATACAATCTCTTCAGCAAATGGTATTAGGAAAACTGGGCAGTGATTTGCAGAAAAATGAACATGGACCACCTTCTTACCCCATACACAAAAATAAACTCAAAATGGATGGAAGACCTAAACATAAGAGAGGAAGCCATTAAAACGCTTGAGGAGAAAGCAGGAAAAACCTCTTTGACCTGGGCTGCAGCAACTTCTTACTCAACACGTCTCTGGAGGCAAGGGAAACAAACGCAAAAATGCATTACTGGGACCTCATCAAAATAAAAAGCTTCTGCACAATGGAGGAAATAACAGAACCAAAAGGCAACCAACGGAATGGGAGAAGATATTTGAAGACGACATATCAGATAAAGGGTTAGTATCCAAAATCTATAAAGGGCTTATCAAACTCAACACCCAAAAAACAAATAATTCAGTGAAGAAATGGGCAAAAGACATCAATAGACAGACACTTCTTGAAAGAAGACATCCAGATGGCCAACTGACACAGGAAAAATGCTCATCACTCATCAGGGAAATACAAATCAAAACCACAATGAGACACCACGTTACACCTGTCAGAATGGCTAAAACTACAAACTCAGGCAACAGATGTTGGCAAGGATGCAGAGAAAGAAGATCTCTTTTGCACTGTTGGTGAGAATGCACACGGGTGCAGCCACTCTGGAAAACAGTATGGAGGTTCCTCAAAAAAATTAAAAACGGAACTACCCTACCTCCCAGCAATTGCACTAAGGTGTTTATCCAAGGGATATAGGTAGGCTTTTCAAAGGGGAACATGCACCCCAATGTTTATAGCAGCACTCTCAATAACCAAAGTATGGAAAGAGCCCAAATGTCCATCGATGGATGGGTAAAGAAGATGTGATATACGTATACAGTGGACTATTAGTGATCAAAAAGAAAGAAATCTTGCCATTTGCTACTACGTGGATTGAAAACCTATGCGGGGCCTAGGCGGAGAGTGCCAGATACTCAACTCTCTCAAACCTTGCTGCCTCCTTCCACTGAGGGAAAGTGGCAGGGATAGACCAAGCCAGAAATCACTGGCTCCACCTTCTTGCTGACAGGGCCCTCTGGTTTAGTCCTTTAGAGGGACTCTTTCACCTAAGCATGCAGGCTTTTCTTATTCCGGATATGACCTGCTTGATAGGAGAGTGGGCTGGATACGCCAGTCTCAACTTTCTCCAGATCTCTCGTGGGGTGGTCCAGCATTGTGTGTTTCTGTTGCCACTCATGAGCTTTTCTGATGAAAATTTTGCATGGACACTATTCCGGAACAGTGTCTCAGAGTATTTTCCTCTTGTTTTGGTTTGGGGGTTTGGGGGTGGGCAGGTAATGGTGAGGAAATTATTGCATTGGACCCTTTTCAATTTGGTGTCCTTATGGTGTTTCATTCCCCATACACAGAAGTGTGAGAAGGTGCCCAGGGACAATGCTCATGCGTAGACAAAAAGCCCCAGGTGGGGGTTGGATCTCGCTTCTTGGGTGGGACAAGGGGAAGGGAAGGTCATGTTGTCTTTCCTCAGATTCTGCCGTGCCTATTTGAATGTACACCTTTTCTCACCTTGTAGTCAGTCCCCTCCCATTGCTGCTCTCCTACCTTTGTCACAGTTCACATAGAGTTACCCTACCTTGTGTCTGTCACCATCACTAACTGAATTTCTCACTGTACTGTTCTCAGGGAGAGCTCTCAGGCTCTGCTCTACCAAAGGAAAGAAGGCCTTGAGTGCCTGGGTACTTGGTGCCTGTCTTGCTGTGCTCTGGAAGGTGAACGGGAACCAGCTTGCCTCACTCACCTGGATGACCGAGGTGCCTTCATTGTGCGAAGCAGTTTGCACATAGACAGTATGAACCAGGATGGGGTCAGCATTGGAAGAGGCTTTGCCAGCAATTAGGGAACCAAGTCCTTGTTGCTGACTCCTGAGCCTGACCTCTCCGAACCAATAGCTAAGGCTCAAACCCTGCAGCCTCCCTCCACAGATGGGAAAATGGCAGAGATAGACCAGGCCAGAAATACTGGCTCCTAGAGACAGAAGGCAGGCTTCTTATTGATAGGGCCCCAAGTGTAGTCCTTCATAGGTTCTCCTTGGCCTTAGCCCGCAGGCCTATCTGATTATGGATACAACTTGCTAGATAGGAGAGTGAGCTGGGCACCTCATTCCCAACTTTCTCCAAATCTAATGTGTGATGAAGTCTGGCAGTGTGTCTCCATTGCCACTCCTGAGATTTTTTGATGAAAGAGAATTTGAATGGACACTATCCCGGGGAAGTGTCTCAGAGTAATAATACCCTCTTGTTTCAGCCTGGGGATTTGGTGATAAGGTTGTGATGGTGATAGAGATATTGCACTGGGCCTTTCTCAGTTTGGTTCCAGAATGACGTGGCTCGCTCCGTACCCAGGGGGGTGTGAACGTGCCCAGGGAGAATACTCATGAATAGGCAAAGCCTGTATTTAGGGCTTGATCCCACCTCCTATGTGGGACATGGGGAATGGAAGATCCTGGTCATCTTACCCACTCTTCCCAGGGCCCATTTGAAACCACAATTTAATTCCTCCTGTAATCATTCCTTCCCCATTGTTGATTTTCTAACGGTCTAGATTTACAGACTGAGTCCATGGGACTGACCCATCCCCAACCGAGTTACAAGGATTGGAAGTGAATTTCCAGACAGTTCCTGAGCGAGGGGAGGTTTTTAGTGTCTGATGTTCAAAAGGGCCATTGGTGTTCATGTCTCAGAGCTCTTATTTTAGTAGTCCTTTATAGCCATAGTAAAAAATTTCTCTTCTTTCGAAACAAGGCACTCCCAGGAATCGTCTCAGACCTCTTGTCTCACAGTCATTTCCTCTCCTATTAAACTAGCATTCGGGAAGACTCCGTTGAGTGTGCAGTAGTTGTGGCCGAAGTGGCCCTACAGTTTGGGTTTCAGAACTTGTGGCCATCACCAGGCCTAGATCATCTGCAGGTGCCCCGAGGACAATGCCTGTGAATAGTCTAAGCCAGAGTTTTTAAGAATGGAGATGGCCTCCTGTCTGGATCAAGAGTTGACTAAGAAACATATCCTTTTCGCTGATGGATGCCATTCCCTTTGGAGATGCAGAGCTTTGATACTTCTTGTACATGATGTACATGCACCTCCCACTGCTGCTTTTCTAGCTAGGTCTCCATTGTCCAGGAGCCATGGGTGTATGAATGCTGCCAGTTTCCCTGTCATTTCCTGAGGAAATTGAAGATATATGGGTCGAATATCCCAGAGGAAACCTTGGCACTTCTCTCCCTGAGCACATGGTGCTCGCTAGCTGGTTAGGCTATGCACATGCATCTGTATGCATTTAGACTCTTTCCTCTCACAAATGGAGGTCCCTTCATTTTGTCGAAAGGCAGGTTTTCATGTAGGCAGATTGTTTCAGATTCTGGTCAGCACAGAAAGGACTCTTGGATAGAATCCTGCTCAAAAACGTGCTTCCACACACTTGCACATGGGCCTGGAGCCAATGCCTGCTAATGCTGTATCACTGCTGCCCTTATATACTGATGGCAAGGGCAGGACACATACCCAGAGCCAGGTCTTTCCAACTCTGATTCTGAGGAAAGAATCTGGGCAGATTTCTTGCTGGGAGGGCTTTCGGATGAAACTTCTGGAAGGCACTGTTTGCAAAGCCCACAGGCATTTCTCATTCCTGAGTCACTCTGGGAGCTGGGGAAGACTGTGCTGGTCACATGACTCCCTGCATTATCTCATTCTTACCCCTGATTCAGAGAGGCCCTCCCTCTCTGCATTTTCCCACATTTGCTCTATTTTAACTCGGAGGCCTCCCTGGTGTTTACTCCAAATGTTTGTCTTACACCCTTACCCTAGGCTTTCCAAAGGCGAATTTTGTCCATTCGTTGTGACAGTGGGCTATGTTGAACCAAAGAGCCCTTGTCTCTTCAGCAGTTTTCCTTGTATACTTGTTCATCTCTGCATGAGTCTAGCAGAACTCAGGTTCCTGGACAGGTAGGCTTGTTTTTCTTTTTGTGTTGCTACGGACAGATCCTCAGATACTCTCAGGTTTTCCAACATCTGAAAAGACAAGAAAAACTTAAAATGCGAAGTTTTTACTGTATCTGAATGATGTTCATGACAAGTTCTATTATTTTAAACCAGTTCAACCTTAATGATGTCTCAACTCTGCTCTAATCAGTGCCTCTTCAATTCATTCAGACTTATTTCACACTGGCCAGCATCTTGATTCTGCGCATCCTTATTTTAGGTTATTCTTGGCTTTCTTCAACACATCCCACTATGCATATATTTTCCATGTGAGGTTACAGTTCTCAGAGCACTTTTATCCCCCAAACGTGGTAGGGGAGAATTGAACTGGTAAGTAAGGAAAAACCAGGTGCAGCCCGCAAGGTTTCCACCCTATATGCCAGTCCCAGCTTTCTGCCACTGGCCGATGTGGTGGACCATGTGGTGGACCTTGTCCCGCCAGCCAGAACAGTTGTTACTCTTGAGTATGCTGAAAGAGGACAGACTTGCATAGGCCAATGCCATGGTTGCCCTACCACGAGACCAGATTTGCTTTGCTGGGCCAATGAGGTTTTTATGTCACCACCTGATGCACATGACCGTTCACGCCTTAGTACCTGACCCAGAAACCTCGTGTGGTGGTGAGCTGCAGCCACCACCGGTGTTTGTGGTCCTTCTGGCCTCTCTGTGCCACAGATGGAAGGGAATTCCACGTCTAAGTGCAAGTGCTGCCATTTGCTTGGAGTCCACCTCCCACATGCCCTGGCTTGTGTGAAAATCTATCCCTGGGCATGGTTTTGCTGAGTGACACCTAAATCTAAACGGGGGACATAGACATAGAGCCATGGGAAGGGAGTGGCCATAACGACGGCAAAGTTCAACATTTCCAAAGGTATTGGGAACAAACTGGAAAGAGTCTGTGTAACATCATGTGCTCTCAGCCAAGAATGGATGCCAGCTCCTTGCCCAGTCCTCAGTCCCAGGCTCAGGGCAAATGTTCTAACCTGGGCCCTTCCAATGCCGTAAGCCATCAAATGTCTGCACGCTTGGACACTAGCTTGCCAGGGACCCTGTCGCCAAACCTATCCCACAAATGAGGAGACTAGAATCACCAGCTGAACACCAAGGATATTCCTCTGAGAGACTATATGGAATGGACGCCAGAAAACTAGTTTGAAAACACAGAATAAGGGTGAAATTATATTCACGAAGGGTGAGGGTTCGTCATTAGGAGTGAGAATCTTATGATGTGGAGAATGAAGTGACTTTGTGCCATTTCCTAGCAAGCCGACTGCTTCAGAAATAAACAACACTTGTGGGTTTTGGTGAAAGCCCTTTACAGGCTATACCCAGGACCCCTGTGAGCATGGAGCCTGCATTCTTCCTTCAGAAACTTAGGGACATCCCTGGCTTTTCGGTTTCTATTCTTTCCCATTAGAGGACAAGGGAGGCAATGATTCAGCTGTTTTGGGGGGATTCCTGACTAATGGTCAAGTGGAAAGAACCAGGCCTCGGTCCAATATTCACTTCAAAGTCGCTTTAGGTATGGTCCAGGGCCTGGAGCAGAGTGCACATGCATGATGCATCTAATCTGCAGGATGGAGGCACGTTTCTCAGCCAAGTGAGGGAGGCCAGCTGGCTACCCATCCATGCAATGACTCTCACTAAGCAAGAAGCCGCAAGATACAAGGAGCTTGCATGCCTCTGGGATAGCAGATACTGAGAGCTGTCAACTGGCTCAGGAACTGACTGGGAACTCCACACCAATGTGGTTTTTTTTTTTTTAATTTTTTTAAAGTTTATTTTTGAGACAGAGACAGAGCATGAACAGGGGAAGGGCAGAGAGGAAGACACAGGATGTGAAATAGGCTCCAGGCTCTGAGCTCTCAGCACAGAGCCCAACGCGGGACCTGAACTCACGGACCGTGAGATCATGACTTGAGCCGAAGTCGGATGCTTAACCGACCAAACCACCCAGGCACCCCAACCACACCAATGTTTTGACACAGACCCATGGGTCCTGGAAAGCTCTAGTGTAAACAGAGTACATTCTTCTGAGGTTCTTGCTCTGAATGGCTCCCAGGGAGTACAGATTTTGAAAACAGAGCAATAACGTGCATATAGCCACCCTGAAGTCCAAAGTTCTTCAATAAAGAAGTGAATTCTAACTTTAGAATTGAGTGCCTATTCAATTCTGGAAGGGAGTAAGAAACACAAGAGGGCTGTTCTGAAAGGAATTTCCATTGGCTAAACCTGAAAGGGAAACGTTGCAAGAAGCCTGTATTCTTTCAGAAACAGAGGGAATACTGGATTTGGTGGTTTTTTTCTGTCCTTCCCATCAGGAGTTAGATGCACCATTAATGCAAAGGCAAGGGGCTCCTGCTCCCAGTTGGTTGATTGTAAAGTGTTTGGAACCTGGACCTGGTTCAATAGTTCTTTCAAGAGCCCTTTCTGTGCTGAACAGGTCCTGAAGCATAGTGTCCCTATGGGAACTACCTGAGAGGATGAAGGGAGGTCTACCTTTCACTGCACTAACCAGAGCTGGCCAAGCACCAAGCCCTCAGGGACAACAAGGCCATCTTTCCTTGATTTAAAGTTACTGTTTTCTCTCACATAACACAAGACCAGAGCGGGGTTAAGCACCAAATTTTGGCGATGCTGTGTGTGCGAAATGAGTGAGAGCCTCAATTTCCCCGAATGTGACCAAAGATTTAGAAAAGAGCAAATGGGTGAGAACGGCTATAGGGGAGACCAAGGCTCTACATTACACTTGGGAATGGGATAGTGTTGGGCAAGTGTTTTTACCTCCTTTGCCCTTGCTAAATGTGTAAGGCCAGTACTTCCCCAAACCTCCGTGACTGCCTGCAGACCCCCATACATACCCTGCTTGGCAACTTCTTAGCCGCTAGGCCTCTTATTGTGAAAAGAGTTCAAATTGGAATTCACAAGATGTCTTGTTGCCCATCTATGCCAGAGCCACCAGGACTCTGCCAGAGCCCCCAGGTTAAAGTGGAGACACCGAGTTCCGAATGGAGACAAGCAAGATGCTGATTTGAAAAAAAAAGCGAAAGAATGGAAATAGAGGGCTCAAGAGCCTCATTATAAAGGAAAGCAGAATGAAGCTGAGAAGGACATACTTCACACAATCTCCTGAGAATCTAACTGTTGTCAATAGTAAGAAACACTCATGGGCAGGGCCAAAGGGAAACATCCATTGCCTACACCTGTACACTCAGTGTGAGGCCTGCAATTTACTTTCAGAAAGAAAAAGAATGCTCCTGACCTTGGTTCCTTTGTCTGCCCTACCGCTCAGAGCATAGAAAAGGCAGTGATTCAGTAGCAGCAGGGAGTGGTCCCTTTGGTGTTTTAGGTATTGTAACCAAGTCCTGGTGCAGTATTCCTTGTAAGGGCTTTTTGGGGCTGAATTGTCCTGTAGTCTCCTGTGCAAGACTGATCCATCTGCCTTAGAGGTGGAAGACATCTCATTCAGCCAAGGGAAGGAGGCAACCTGGTTACTCAACACACAGATTACCCGGGGCAGTCAAGCAACAGGCACTAATGGACAGGAAGGTCATTCTTTTTTGGGATAAAGTAATTGTTTTCCCATAGGACAGGATCAGAGTGGATATTGGCTACATGGCTGACAAACCAATTCCATCTGGCTGTGACACATGACAGATATATGAAAACAGAAAATTGAATGGAAGGACTGTAACGATGACCAATGTTCTACAATACACAGGAGATAAGAATAAAGCTGAGAAGCAATTGTCTAACATGGTCTCTCCTTCAACCAAAAGTGAGGCCAGCTCCGTCCCCAACCCTGGCAATGCCTACACTTGGACACTCTGCTGGGCGCCTTCAAAGGCAGTGTGCTTTCCGTTGTCATTCTTGTGAATGGCACATAGAGGGGTCCTGTTTCCCCACGTATGCCAGAGACAAAATGACGGCCAGAATCCCCAAACGAACAGAAAGGACATTTCTCTGAGACACTGGCTCTGAAAGGCACCCAGGGAGAAACTACTTTGCGGACAGAAAAATGGCATTCATCAAAAAGGTAATGTGGAAGGCCAAAATGCTTCATTATTGATGAGAAGGGGACACAGTTTAGGATGAAATGTCAAAAATGACAATTTGCTGGCAAGGTCTTGTCTAAGGAGTAAGAAACACCTGTGGCCAGAGACAAACTAAAATGGAGGGAAACCTCCTGGAAGCCCAGTATGCAAGAGGACTGCATATTTCCTTATGAAAGAGACAGCTCCTGGCCTTGGCTGTTTTTTACTGCCCTTCCTATCAGGGGACAAAAGCAGAAGTGATTCAAGGGAGGGGGGTCTATACTCCAAGCTGTTCCTCAAGTGATTGGAAACATTACTGTGGCTCAATAAGTTTTGAAAGGCCAGTTTCTGCACTGCCTAAGTCCTGGAACATACTTAAGTGTGGATTATGTGGTCTTCAAAATCTGCAGTCAAGCACTAAGTGCTCTCTGACAGCAGGACACTCTGTCTTGTGCTTTGTCAGAAACTACTTACTATTTTTTAGCAAAGAAGCAGCATGAGGACACCACCAATTCGTGAGAGCTCACTTTATGATTGAGAGCCTCACTGACCACGCAGGTTGCAAACCAACTACCTAAATAGCACAAAGTAATGGGTTGGGAAGGCTCTATGGACGGCGCAAGTTTCATTTTAGGTGAGAATGGAAGACACTGGAGAATGAAATGACTCGCTCCATTTGTCTTTGCCCCAGAAGTGAAGACAGCTGCCTACCAACACCTTTGGCCCTAGCTACACAAAGTTTCTGTGCCTGGTTCTTTCCACTGACCTACATATAATATTGTGATCATCGACCTGGAAGGCATGTTGCAGGACTATTATGGCCCAACTTAGTCTGCTCTCACAAGATCTCAACAAGAAACCCCAATTAAAATCATAGGGAATTGCTAAAAACCATTGGCTCTGATTGGCCCATGACAGATTCTAGTATTAAAAAGAGTAAAAAGGAGTGCATCGGTGACTCTGGCGGAAGATCTTCCCACTCTTGATTTCAGGTCAGGTCATGATGTCGCAGTTCGTGAGTTTGAGTCCCATGTCAGGCTTTGTCTGACAGCTCAGACCCTGGACCTGCTTCGGATTCTGTGCCTCCCTCTGTCTCTCTCCACGTCTCTTTCTCTCTCTCTCAAAATTAATAAATATTTAAAATATTTAAAAATATTTAAAATTCAAAAGAGGTAAGTTTGGAGTTCGTGGATGACCCAGTGATTTAAGCCTCTGTTTATCTCTAAGGTCATGATCCTGTGGTTTGCAAGCTCAACCTCCACATAAATCAGATTTTCTGTTGACATCATAGTGTCTGCTTGTTCTGTCCCTGTCTCTCATTGCCTCTTCTGCTTTACTTTCTCTCATAAATAATAACAAACACAAAAAAGAAGAAAAGGGTAGAAATAGATACAGAGAGGGACAGTGTTCCATGAGACATGAGAATGGGATAAGTCTGAGAATGAAATGACTATTACAATCTCTTGGCAAGCTGTCTCAGGAATAAGAAACACATATGAGTTAGGAAAAAGGGAAGCCTACACTGTTTAGAGAGAGACAGTGGGAGCTCTCCTGGCACGATGACTGTATTCTTCCTTGAGAAAGAGAGGGAAAACTTGTGGAGTTCACTCTTTTCCCTTGCCAATTTATCTGTGGATAAAGGCCTCAGTGATTCAAGTGTAATGGGTTTGTTCTCAAATGTGTAGAACTGGCCTGTGGTGCAGTTATTCTTGAATTGTCTCAGTGCTTTGCTGGTCCTAGACAATACTGCACATGGGGGAACCAAGAGATCTTCAAAGTGAAAGCCTCTTTACCAGCCAGGAAGGGAGACAAGTTGGCTAACCATTATTTCCTTTATCAGCCTGCCACACACCAAGTCCACACAGGAAGGCTATTTTTCCTTTGGGATAGCAGAAACTCTCTCGTTTCTGCTCTTGGTGAGCACAGACCAGAGTAAGAACTCATTAATAATGGCTGGGCATGCACCATGTGGGGGACAGCCTCAGTCTTGCCTGGGACCCAAGAAATTGTTCTCAGTACAACAGGGAATTGGAATGGCCAAAAGTTTTCATTTCAGGTGAGAATGGGATCAAGCCAATAATGAAACAAGCTCCATGTCCCCTCTTGTCCTTGAAGTGAGGGGAATAGCTCTCTCCTGATACCTCTGACCAGGACTACACACGAGTTTTCCTGCTGGGCACCTCGAAATGCCCTGGGCTTATCTTTGTAAACAAAGTAAGGAAAGTCAATTTTGGAGAAACACTGGGGTCCTTTGTGTCCCAGAGTGACAAAAACGTGACCAGACTCCCCAGTTAAAAGGAGAAATGGCTCTGAGACACTGTGCCTAAATGGACAACATGGAGAACTTAGCTTGAAAAAGAGAAACGGGATGGAGAAGAATACAAAGAAGGCAAAATTTGCTTAGTAACAAAAGAGCAAAAAATGAAGCGACTAACACAATCCCTTGACAAGATGGTTGTCTCCGGAGTAAGAACCCTGTGTGGGCTGAGACAAAGGGAAACTTCATGTCTTGTTCCTTCAGAAGGAGAGGGGAAAGTGTCTGGCATTGGACATTTTTCTCTCCTTTGAAGAAGTCATGACACATATCCTGTTCTGGGTTGTGGCTGACCCTCCTGTATTGGGAAAATGGTCCTGGCGCCCTGGACGTGGAATGGGCTGTTTCTGCACCCCCTGAAGAATACTGCAAAAGAGTGAAGCATCTGCTCTTCCGAATAAATGCCTCTGTAGCAGCCAGTGTTGCGTTCTGCCATCTAATTGCCATGCCAACTCAAGTCTTTCAAGCACCAGTTCATCAGTAACGGCGAGTCAGTGGATCCTTTTGTGTATCATAAATTGCTTTCAGTTAGCATGGGAGCAGTGTGGGAACTTGCAACAATCTTTGGTTTTCCACTGGGTTGTTCACAGGCCCACTTTGTCTACTGGGAACTAAGATAAAATTGGACAAACAGCAAGTTATGGGGTACCTGGTTGGCTCAACCAGTTAAATAGCTGGCTCTTGATTTCAGCTCATGTTCTCATGGTTGTGAGGTCAAGCCCCGCAGTGGGCTTTGTGCTCACAGCATGGAGCCTACTTATCCTCTGTATCCCTCTTTTTGCCCCTACCCAGTTCATGGCATCTCTCTCTCCAAAAAAAGGTAACAAAAAGAAGAGAAAGATTGAGGGAATGGGAATGGATAAACGGAGGGCCAAAGTTATTTTCCTGTGAGAAAGGGATAAAGCAGAGATAAAAGTGACTAGTATAATCAGCATCTGCCGGCCTTCAGAAAAGGAAGCACCTCTGCACTGGGGAAAGGGGAAAACACCACTGGTTTAACCTGGAAGCCCTGTCCAGAGGAAATTTTCATCTGGAATTCAAATGAATTCAAATGGGATACAGCTGAAAATGTACTGTATAGCTCAGTATTTCCTTGTTCTAAAGTTGGACGGGTTTTCTCCCCACTCTTCTGGGCCTGCTTACATGCAAATATTCCATGCCGGGCCCCTCTAATTAACTGGGTTTCCCAATGTATGCATAGCACTGAAACATAAGTGGTGAGAAGCCCATAGCGTGAAATATCTCAGAATCCAAAGAACTTGAAATATATCCTCAAAGTGAGACCGAAATGGTCTTAAAATCTGGCTCATGCCTAGCAGAGGAAACCTGGTTTGAAAAAAAGACCAAAAATGGACATGTATACCCAGAAGTCCGACGTTCTTCCTTACAGAGGAGAATAGGACAAAGCCAAGAATAACGTGACTAGCATCACACCTGTAAGACACACCAAAGTGTTGGGTCCAAGGAAATGTCCATTGACGACAGCTGATGTTCCTACTGCAATAAAGTTTATCCAAAACATTGGTAAGCCAGGAATTTTTTATCTCTTGGCCTCTTTATCAATTATAGATGCAATATTCCTTCGGTGATTCAAGGTCAGTCTCCCTGCTGAACCTCAAGTGTTTGGAACCAGGTTCTGGTACAGGAGTCCTTGACTGGGCTCTTTCTGCACTGACCTATGCTGGGGAAAAAACTGTCCAAGAGCCTTCGGCTTTTCAGAATGAAGGCAGCTCAATGAGCCTGTTGAGAGACATATTCAGTGCAAACATCCCCATGCCACCTGCAGCCAGGCAAACACCACAATTTCAGTATAATTATAGAATTTTCTCTTTGGGATGAAAGAAACTGAGTGCTCTTGGTTAGTGCAGTCAGTGACCGGGAGATTTCCATTAATCCCGGAGTGCTTTTATGTAACCCCATTGATCCTGAGCATTGGATCCTGATCCAAAACCTTGTTAGTAAATCTGCAACGGGATGGGAACATATGGAGGGCCAGTGTTCTTTCTTTTAAAAGCTATATAGGATATAACTTAGCATGCTGTGCCTAGAGTCATTTCCCCTTTGTGCAGAACTGAGGCTGGTTTCACCCCCACTCCTCTGTCCCGGTCTACTAGCAAACATTGTGTGCTGGGCTCCTTCCAATACCCTCTTTTGGGGCCAATGTAAGGCTGAAAGACAAGTCCTTGTGGGTGGGCCCACGTTGTCCAAATTTTCTCCAAGTTGGGAAAATGTGGCCTGACTCCCCACTTGACAAGAGAGGACATGGCTTTTACCTTCGGGCCCTGAATCCCCTCACTGAATGCCTATGGAGAAAAAGCGAAAATGGATGGAAAAAGAGACAACTGTGGCACAATTTCTTCACTGCAGGTGAGGACAGCATAATGCTGAGAGTTAAATGAATAGCTAATCTGGCACCACAAGGGATGCCAGCTCCCTCCCTGCACCTCTGGACTTGATCTATGGGCTAAAATTCTGTTCTGGGCACTTTCCAGTGCCTTTGTCAACAAAAGTAAGTCAAGTCTCAAGGGGCTTCGTTCTACCTATCCCTAAGTTGAGCTGAACGCGACAGTCCAGTTAAGAGCAGAAGTGGTGTCTGTTGGACATTGGCCATGAATGTATCACAGGGAAGACCTAGTTTGCAAAAGGGCAAATTGATAGAAATGGAGCGCCAAAATTCTCCGTATCAAATGAGAATGGAAGAGACCTGAGAATGGAGTGAGTAGCACGTTTCGGCAATCTGTCTGTCTTGGGAATGAGAAACACCTCTTGGTGTGGACAAAGAAATCCTCCATTGGCTACCCTGGTAAGAGGTTTGGCAAGAATTCTTCATCTGGGACTTCAGAAAGGGAAGAGAAGCTTCGGGCACTTGAGGAATTTCTTACCATGAACTACAGTGGATAGTCACTGGTTGTTTGGTGTAATGGGTTTTGACACATATTTGTTTGGAATCAGGCTCTGTGGAAATATTCCTTGGAGGGGCAAGGCACTAGCCAGTTCTGGAAGATAAATGCCAGAGGCTAAAAGGATCTGGGAACCATTTGCTTTTCAATAGAGTCAGCCCAAGCAGCCAGGGGAGGGAGGCGTACTAGGTAACCATCAGTGCCACGACCCGCAAAGTCACAGGTAGTTAATCATTATTTGGGGATATCAGAAACTGATTGCTCTAGACTAGCGTAGGAAAGGAGTGGGAGCTGACCAACAATCCCTAGGCATTCCCTGTGTAGGTGAACGCCCAACCACATTTTATTGTGACTAAAAACCTCCTCAGAAAAACATCTATGGGATCAAAATGGATACATGGTGGGGTTCAAAGTTCTTCATTCCAGGAGAGAATAGGAAGCAACTAAGAAGCTGAAGAGTTCTGTTGCTTTTCTGCCCACAATTGAGGATGCTCCTTCCCAATTCTCAGGCTTTGCGTATACACCAATGTTTTGTCTGGCAATGTTATGTCTTTTCCTTGTCAAACATTTCCTAAAGGCACGTCCAAGGGGCTTTTTGCCCAATCTATGTCAGTGTCAAAATGACTAGGCCTGACTCCCCAGTTAAAGTGAGGGGACATTGCTCTTAGGTCTGGCCTTGAATTCCCCACATTGGGTACTTAAAAACGGAGCAAAGGGATGGAATGGTTGAACAGAAAGCCAAATTTCTTCATTTCAGAAGAGAATGGGATAATTCTGGGCATAAAGAGAATAGCAAAATCTGCCAAGCTCTCTCTTGTTTTTTGAAAGAACAAACTCACATGACCGGCTAAATGGGAATCATCCCTCTGCTTCATGAGGGAGCAGAGGGAAAGCTGAAGGCCGAACAAAAGCTAACATTTCCTGACCACGCCCAGGTGGGATATGCTTGACAGACATTCCTTAGACACTCTTGGCTGCCCAAGGGCAAAGGAAATGACAGAAAACAAATCTTAAACTTATAGAGCCTCCATCATTTGACAAGTATGTTACTAAATTACAAGACCAAAGTCAGGGGCCTAATCTTCAGAAACCTAAAGACGCAGTTTCCTGGAGCCCCAACACCATCCTGCCCTTCATAGTGATGCAAGAAGAGAGCTAAACTGCCCTGGCTGGCTGAGTCCCATAAGCCTTGGACTTTTACTCAGGCCATGATCTCAGTTTCTGAGTTCCAGCCCCGTAGGGGCTCTGTGCTAACGGCTCAGAGTCTGGAGGCTGCTTCAGATTCTCTCTCCCCCTCTGTCCCTTTCTGGTGGTACAAATACAACTCCTCTCTCTCTCTCTCTCTCTCTCTGGTTCCCTCTCTCCCCTTTGTCTCAAAAGACATTTGATACAATTAGAATTTAACTTATTGTCACCCATCAACAAACGCTTGAGGCTGGCAGACACCTCCCAGTTGTGTAATGTAAATGTTTTGTTAGATGCCAAAGCAACCTTAGTTTGACAATAGCTAGGCCTGCAGTAATCTGTGAGTCCTTACCATATGAAAGACTCCTTGTAAAGTTGCCCTTTGACTTTCCTTTGCCCAAGCCCATAGTATATACATTCTTCACATTAATAATAACAATAATACTAAATCAGAAGAAACACCAGGAGGACAATTTTGTTCACCTGAGGTGAAATTGGAATGAAGCTGAGAGTGCTAACATTAGCATCGCTTCCCAGACAAGCTTGGTGTTCTGAGAATCAGAAGGAAATCCCTGGGGGGTTGGGATGAATGGAAGCACCAGCCACAAGAACACTGCATCCTGACCTAGATAGGACAGGAAGGTTTCTGGCTCTTGTCTTACTCTTCCATTCAGTGGGTAGAGGCGTTCTACATCTGAACATCTATCTGAATGTTAGCTTCTTTCTGCCGGCTGGCAGATATGTCTGTGAAATTGGGTTCTGGTCCCAGAGTCCTTGAATGGACTCTCTGCCCTGATCATCGGCCATCGGGGAAGAGAAGTGCTCATGCTCAAAAGTTGATCTTCTTAGAATGAAGGAACATCCCAGGGGCAAGAGGGATGATGACAACCAATCCCGCTCAGGCCAACAGAAGACTGACGTGCACAGAGGTCTCAGAAAAGGAAGCCAATATGACCTTAGGAATCGCCATGTGTTAGCTGGTTGTGGATGCTGGGCACTCTCGGACTGAAAGGCATGTGGTTCCTATGTCTTCTGATCCCCATCTCCCCTTGTACAGAATTGAGGAAGGCTCCTTCTCATTAACACTTGCCCCTTTCCAAAGCATTTTGCCATCTGTTTCCAAGCTAGATCTCACAAGTGAGCCCATGTAGAACCCATTGCTCAAGTTATCCTAGCTAGATGTATGGAAATTTAGCAGGACTCCACGATTAAAAGCAGAGAGAAATACTTCCAGGCTCGGACTCTCCATTCCTCACAGGAAAACCTTGTTAGAAAAGGATGAAGGGAAATGGAAGGGATGAGCTTTGGTCAAACTATTTCTCTCAGATGATAATGGAATAAAGCTGTGAATGAGGTGACTGGCACAATCCTCAGGGATTCTTGGTGTCTTAGAACTATGGAAAAATCTGTGGGCTATGGAGAAATAGAACATAATTTCCCTGCCGCTGGGAGTTCTAAATTAGCATAAAAACCGACAAATGAACTCAAAGAGTATTGGAAGGCTTGAGCACCTTCCACATTTGCAGTTTTTCCTGCCAGCAGGTAAAACCAGTATGATTTGGAGGGCAGAGTCTCAATATGGGCTGATGCCCGAGTCTGTGGGACTAAGTTCCGAGTTTTTAATTTTGGAGTCGTTTTTTTCATGTTTAGCTGCTGTGGAAATGGATTGGGCATGCGGGAAACAGTGTCTCAGAAAGCAGGATGTTCAGGCCGTCTACGGCTGGGACATAGAGCACAGTAATAGTCACTGCACAAACATAAGAGTTCAGTGCCCCAAATTTTGAGGAGGGCAACTTTTCCCCTTGATATCAGACTTTGTTGTGGGAGTAAAAAACAATCTTCACGTATGCTCACTTGCAGTTAATCAGCCTACTCTGTGTGTGTGTCTTGGTTTTTCATGTTTTCTCTGTTTTTTTTTTTTTTTTTTTTACCTCTGACTGTGGCCCTCAAGGCCTTATCGCCATCAGTTTTCACCACAGAAGTGAGGCCAAGGATCTCTGAATATCACCTGCCCCTACCCTCAAGCAATCTTCTGGACATAACACATTCAAGTCCCCAATACCTCCTGTTCCCAGAGGCACTTGTTCCTGAAGCCATTCCAATAGTTTGGGAGCTTGGCATGACTCCAGTTAACATAGGAGAAAAATGCTGTCAGATGTTGGCACTGAATGTCTCACAAGGAACACATGGGTAGGATAAGTGTAAGGGAATTGAAAAGGATAAACTGAGTGCTAAAGTTGTTCATCCCAGATGAGAACAGAATGAACCTGTAGATAATGTTAGTGGCACAATACACTGGGTACGTTTGGTGTACACGGAGTAAGAAAGACCTGTGGCCTGAAAAGAAGTGGAAGGTCCACTAGCTATAACAAGGAGTTCGGTGGGGAAGGTAGGATTGCAAAAGAGTTCCATGGACTCCTATTGCCCCGCTTATCCCAGGTCCTGGGAACTAGTCACAACTCCACGGTTACAATCAGAAAATGCTACCAGATTGTGTCTGTGAATGTCCCCTAATGAAAGGTTCATTAATGAAGGAGCAAGGGAATCTGAAAGAAAGCACCGAGGGCCAAATATCTTTATCTCAGATGAAACTGTTAATAAAGCTTTGCAAGAAGTCACTAGCACTTTTCCGTAGGTGACACTGGTGTCACCACCCACATAGCAAGATCAAAAGGGAACATCCTTTAGTTACATTTAGGAAAGCTTTGTGCAAAAGGGCAGTCACCTTTTTCCAGTCCCTTCCTTTCCTTCAGTGATAGGACAGTGGTGATGAGGGGGCTCTTGCCTGGCTCCTCCTCACACCCAAATCTGTGGAAATGGGCTCTGGTCTTTTACTTTTTGAGTTTACTTTTTTCTATCCTTATGCCAAGGTATGGATTCTGCACAGAAAAACCTTTAGAATCTCAGAACGAAGTTCAGGCATTCCAGGAGGTGGGTAGAGAACAGGAAGTGACCATCTGGGTCAACATAATCCTGCCAAGCACTGAGTTCTCAAGAACAGAACATTCTTCCCCAATATCAAAAACTGCTGTGTGATAGCTCACCACCAGAGTGGGAGCTGGCTTAGAGTTTCTTGTCATTGAGGACAGACCAGTCATACCTGAGGGTGACCCCTGATCTCAGTCTCTTCTTGCCCCTGAAATAAAATGGGTTCTTTCCAGCACCACCTGCTCTCAAGGGCATTAGGGTTTTATATTCTCTACTCAACATCTAACCTCGTTAGCTTGCCACATGTCAACTTTCTTTAGAGTGCAGCAAACACACAGGGACCCATCATTTTTTGTTTTTAAGTTTTTGGCTTTAGAGAAATTAATACAACATATTTGACAAAATTGGGAAGCAGTCCAGAAGTTGAGCGTTGAGGAGTTCTGTGTGATCTCCAAACATGTAACTAATACCTGACACAAATATCGAAGTATCATCTAAAATCATTTGAAACCCATTCTGTCATCGGTAGTTACTGAATTTTGTTAAATTCTATGAAATATCACCTAGGAATGATGAATGTAAATATTTTGAAAAATTCTTGTGATTAGAAAATGTCATAAAGGAACTTTGAAACTCCATGATACCACATTTTGCTCTTATTTTATTCTGTATTTATTCTAAATATTTGAGGGGCAAGCATTTAATTTTATATCATGCTTACCTATAAGCATAAAGGAAAAATAAAACCAGAATTCTTGGAATAAGTGGGTCTCTCACAATAAATCAGTCATTCCTTTTCTTTTTCCTTTTTCTTAATGGGCTCTTTGGAATATGCTCAATGAAGCCTCCAGCTTTTTTTTTTTTTTTTCTTTTAGTATTACACTGTATCTAGGGGTCTTTGGGGATTCAATACTAATTTTAGAATTGTTCTACCTTGTGCTATTTTGACAGAGATTTTCCTGAAACATTTTAAGAATGATTGCACTTCTAAACGGTGAGCTTGTAACGTTTTCTCATTTTTGTGTATCATCCATTTCCTTCTCCCATTTTCAAATTACCTATGTTATACTTCTTTGGTCAGGTTGATTTCTAACTATCTTCCAAACTTTCTTTGGTGCAATTGTCAATGGGATCGATTCATTGATTTCTTTTTCAAGGTGGGTGGGGGAGGGGTAGATGGGTGATGGGTTGAGGACACTTGTTATGATGAGCACTGGGTATTTTCTGTGACGAACCACTGAATTCTAATCATGAAAAAAATATTGCAATGAGTGTTAACTAATGAGAATTACATAGAAATTTGGCGTCAAACTGAGGGGGTGGGAGAATGAGCAGATGATTTTATCTTGCTATTTTTACACCTCCATTTTGACCCTGCTATCTTGACTCATTTTATCTTGGACCAAAAAGCGTGTTTTGGTGCTGTGCTTACTAAACATTGAAATCAGAAATATATCAACATAGGATATCTTTGGGTAAAGTGTTGGAAATATAAAATATTTCAGTTCCTTGAACAATTTACAAATGTTTAGCTCAACAGACCAGTTCTGGTTTATCTGAACCTATTTTATATTAATCAAGCTTTTTCAGGACCAATTATGTGTAAATAACTTGGTGTTTTAGCCACACCATAATGCATATACAGTCTGCTTTTTTTAATTTTAAAAAGGAATTCTTACGCTGACATGTTAGAGCAGGGAGAGCAATATGTGATCTCCCATGGTGGGCAAGACGTAATCACTTATAGACTAACCACATCCGGGGTTCATTTATATGAAGAAAAAACACATCTGAATTCTGTGTGTGCCACTGATATTTTGACATCTATCGCAGGTGGCCAAAGCTCATCCTTAACCAAAACAAGAACCTTCCCATTGGAGCACTGTGGGACTCTGGAAGGATACATGCCCTTCTAAAGGAAAGATCTTTGCATGCTTCGCAGTAGAGGCAGGTGTAGAAGTAGACTATGATTCTGAGATATAGACCTTCTTCCTGGTTGATATCTATGGCTTCTCTACTGTGAACATTAGGTGGTAGTGGGGTCCAGTTTGGGTGGTTGCTCAAGACCTACCTCGAGCAGAGTTTTTTGCATTACCATGCCACCTGGCACAAAGAGCATACCCATGCACTGTTGGGTTCTTGATGACCTGCTTATTTGGTGGTGGACAAGGACCTGAGTTTCCCTCATTGGATCCAAACATTTGCCTGTTTATGCAGGTTTTTAGACCTGTCTGAGGTAAGGCGGTATATTTGGTATACAGGTGTGGCTGACCACTCTCTACCTGACACACTATCCAGTGTTAATAAAGCCTCATATCACATCCTCTGGAGAACTGGCTTTGGTAGTTCTGTTTTCAAACACTCACTGTACAATGGGATGACCTATCTGATCAAGAGACCTATCTGATCCTTCCCCCAGGTCGTAGGAAGTGGGGAAAGTCTAGAGGATAAGACTGCGCTCTGCCTGTTTAGGTTATGTCGCAAATCCCTGCCATCAGGTTTTCTTTAGAAATGAGAGTGTCTAATAGTCTGGGAGGAGTCTTCCTCACTTGGGCTCCACCTGGGGTCATTTTACTATCCAGTCCCCACATGTGCACTGACACACACATAGCGATGGTGTGTTCAAGGGAAAGAACACTGGGGAAGTGACAGAGAATGAAGAAAGAAATTAGGGAGAGCTCTGCCATGGTGCAGCAGCCTCCATTTTCTCAGTTGCATGCTCAAAGGCCCGAAGGTGGGCAAGTAATTCCTGAATTTGGTATTTTTCTGCTGGACCCAGGACCATCTTTGGCCCAGACCCCAGGAGAAAGGATTCTGGTACTCTAGGGGCACTTGGAATTATGAGGAGCTAACTCCTCTTAAGTTAGGCAATAACTACCGAAAAAACGTCATCAGCGTTCTCCTGTAGATTGTGTTTTTCCAGAGTTCCATATAATCATAAAGGGTCAATTGGCTCCAGGTCTCCAGCAATGACTCACTGTGTTCCAATTTACTAGAGAAGTGCTTTATACTTGCTGGAAACCTTTGAGAGCTTAGAGGGGCTTGGACACTTGGATTTTTGAAGACTTGGGATATGGAAGCACGTGTCAGAGCACTTTAAACTGAGTCTAGAGTCCAACACAATATTAGTCCTTACTGGACTCCCAGCGTCTTCATTTGGCTATTGGGGGTGGGGTCATTGTCCTGGCTGACATGAATATATCTTATGATTAAAGTGTACACACTGGGGATGGACAGTGTAAAGGGAATGGCAGAAATCTGAGATCCCTTTCACAGCCCTAGGGCCTCTAGGTCCTGAGCCTGGAAACTTAAAGGGTCAATGCCGTCATGGCAGCAACATAAAAGTGCAGGTTTTGTTTGCCGATCTTCATGCCTGTGGCTCCAGTGTTAGTGCTAGACACCAGGGAACAGGCAGACTCCTGTGTTAATGGTGCCGAGTTTTTCTAGAGGAACAGGACCAGGGAAATGGCATGCACAGGTCATTCTGCATATCCCATACCTCAGATACAACAGGATTCTCCACAGAGTAAGCTGCTCAAAATCTATATGGTGTGCTCCAATATCCTTCTATTCATTCAGTAACTCCTCCAAGCTCCTGTCGTGTTTGGCGAGCTGGCTGGCCCCAGTGCAAGGCTTACAATGACACAGTGGTCCCTGACTGCACAATCTGGAGGGGAGAGGCCAAAGGTTTGAAAGACTTGTGAAAAAATAAGGGGGAAGGGGTTTGGTCAAGAAATGTAATTGTGAGAACAAGTGTGCTGTGAGGACAGGCTGGGGAGTCATGGGTGTTCACAAAACTTCTGAATCTAGACCCATTTTTGGGCATTCGACATAACGGCACTCATTTTTCAATAGGTAGAGGGTCCTCAACTGTCAACTGGAAGGTGATTGTTGCCATGATTTCAGCTGCCATCCCCATCTAGTGGGGAAGGGTGTGATTTTTAGAAACCAAAGACAGTGGTTGCAGAATTTCCCAAGTAATTCATATAAGCATGTGTTACCTTTGTTTTGACATTAGGTACCCTGAAGATGGACACCTCTTCAGTCAGAGAAGATCCATTTCCTCTGGTAGAAGGACCATGATACAGGCATTAATATGATGGTGTCTGACAGAGGGTATGAAAACCATTTCATGGACCATGACCAAGTCATTTGGCTATTAAGATTTTTTTTCCATTCAAATGTTAGTTATTATGTTGGTTTCAGAAGTAGAATTCAGTGATTCGTCACTTACATATAACACCGAGTGCCCTCCTTAATACCCATCACTCATCTAGCCAATCTCTCAACCACCTCACTTCCTCAACCCACAGTTGTTCTCTGTCCTTAAGGGTGTCCCTTCTCCCCACCTTCACATTTGTTAAATTCCACAGAGTGAAATCGTATGATATTTGTCTTTCTCAGATGGACTCATTTCCTTTGGTATAATACATTCTGGGTCTATCCACATCTATGCCACATTACAAACGGCAAGACTCCATGTCTTTTGCTGGATGAGTAATATTCTCAAGATAAAAAGCTTCTGTACAGTGAAGGAAACCATCAACAAATCTCAATGTAGCCTACAGAATGGGAGACGGTATTTGCAAGCTTCATACCTGATAAAGGTTTAGGATCCAAAATCTAGAATCGACCTCTCAAAATCAACACCCAAGAAAAAAAAACAAGACCGGTATAAATTGGGCAGAAGATAGTTTTCCAAAAAGACTTCCAGATGGCTAGCAGACACACATGGAAAGATGCTCAGACACTGCTCAGGGAAAGCAAAGCAAAACCATAATGGGAGACCACGTCACACCTGTCAGAATGGCTGAAATTAACAACAAAAGAAACAATTGTTGCTGGGATGTGGAAAAAGGGGAACGCTCTTGCACTCTAGGTTGAAATACAAAGAGGTGCAGCCTCTCTCTGCTATAAATGGAGGAACATGTTAGAGAGCACGCCTCCTTCTATGGTTACTCATTGTCATTTCTATGTAGTATTTAAGGCACTGTCGGCAGATGAATTTTATTCCCTATGAGTAGAGGAAAAATCTGAAAAGCAATTTAAATGGATATTTAAAGATATGGGGTAGGGTTCACTCAGTTGAAAAGAAAACAAAAATAAAACAAAACAGTTTAACCAACCAAATAACCAAATTCACGTTTGATTCCACTCTGTGAGAATAATGTTCAAATGTAGAAATACAGAACAGACTGTGATTGTTTTTGCCGGCGTTTTTAGTTCCTTCATTTTCCTTATTATCTATTTACAAATAATACAGGAAGCTGCTGACAACTGTAACCTGCTTTGCTTAAGCGGCTTCCTAAACAATGAAGGGAAAGTCTGTTAAGGAAGATGACACAGTGGAGATTTCCAAAGAGACTGATTTGATGGTCACAAGATTAGAGTAGCCCTGGGAAACAGCAAAGAAGCCTAGATTTTTGAGAAGTTATAATTTTCCATTGCGAAGCCTCCTTTACCTATCGGTAAAATATTGTCATCTTGATTTTCCTTCAATGCCTGCACAACTGCTAAATATTTCTGCATGCAAGGGAGCAAGTGGAGGCCACATGAGGAGTTTCTGTGCTCTGTGCCTTATAGGACACTGTAACTTCCTCCAAGGTAGCTCTTAACCCACTGAAGGCATGGCAAAAATGTCATAACTCAGTTCTCATGGAATTCACCTAGTAAATGAGCAGAAATTTTCCTCATTTAATTTTCTTTCTTTTTCAGTGTACTTTTTGGTTTCTTTAATTCCAGTCAGCTAATGTGCAGAGTTATATTACTTTCAGGTCTACACTTCCATATTTCACCCTGTTCTCATTATGGCAAGTATAACTTTTAATCCTCATTACCAATTTCAACCAAAACTCTACCATCCCTCTCCCCTCTTGTACTATGAGACTATTCTCCATTGATTGCCTTCTGTCTCTCCTTGTCTCCCCTTAAGTCTATTTTTCTCTTTGCTTGTTTGTTTCTTCAATTCCCCATATGAGTGAAATTATCTAATGGCATTTGTCTTTTTCTAATATTTCACTTGGCTTAATACTCTAGCTCCAGCTATGTCCTTGCAAATGGAAGTATTGCACTTTCTTAAGGCCGCATAATATTCCATTATTATATATATTGATGAATGAATAAATTATATATGGAATGAAATGTTTCCATTATTTACATTATTCACTCATCAATATAAAATGTATTTTTATTCATTCATCGATTGATGGATACTTAGGTTGCATACCAGTCTTTTCTATGCAAATCAAGCTATAAATATACAGGGGCATGTATCCTTTTGAATCAGTGTTCTTTTATTCCTTGTGTAAATACCCAGTATTTAAGGTATTAAGGATCATAAGGTACCTTATTTTGAAATTTTAGAGGAGCTTCCATGGTGTTTTCAACAGTGGCCCCACCACTTTGCATTCCTAACGACGGTTCCTTTTCTTCACGTCCTTGCCAACATCGATTGCTTCTTTTGTTGAATTTTGCAATTCTGATATGGTTGAGGTAGTATCTCACTGTGGTTTTGATTTGCATTTCCCTTATAAGCGATAAGCATTTCTCCTGTGCCTGTTGGCCATCTGCATGTCTGGAGAAATGTCTGTTCATGTCTTCTGCCTAGGTTGTAATTGGAACATTTGCGTGGGGAGGGGGATTGTGTTATATCAGTTCTTTCTATATTTTGGATACTAGCCATTTATCATATGTCCTTTGCAGATACCATACCATAAGTTGCTTTTAAGTGTTCATTTTTTCCTTCACTGTTCAGAAAGAAGCTTTTTATTTGAAACTGTCCCGAGTTTATTTTTGCTTCAGTTTCCCTTGCCTCCGGGGACATATCTTGAAAGAAGTTGCTGTGGATGATGTGAAAGAAGTTACTACTTGTGTTCTCGGATTTCTGTGGTTTCAGGTCTCACGTTTAGGAATATCACCCATTTTGTGTTTATTCGTGTGTATGGTGTAAGGAAGTGGTTCACATTCATTCTTTTGCATCATGCTGTCCCCTTTTCCTAACACCTTTATTTGAAGAGACATTGGATATTCTTTCCTGTGTAGTTGAAGATTAATCGAACACACATCTGTGTGTGTGCACCTGTGTTTTGTATTCTGTTCTTTTAAAACATATTTAATTAAGTTGAAGTTGATTAATATACAGTGAGATATTGGTTTCAGGAGGAGATTGCAGTGATTCATCACTTACCTGTCACTTAAATGCCCTCCTTAATGTCCATTACCCATTTAGCCCAATCCCCCACCCAAAACCTTCCCAACAAAGCTCAGTGTGTTCTCCATATTTAAGAGTCTCGTGCTTTGCCTTCCTCGGTGTTTTTATCTTGTTTTCCTTCACTTCCCCATTGTTCATTTGTTGTGTTATTTAAATTCCTCATGAGTGAATTCAAATTTAATTGTCTTTAACTCACTTCTTTAGCTTAACATAATACACTCTATTCCATCCACATTGTTGCAAATGGCAAGATTTCATTTTTTTCATACCCGAGTATTGCAGAGTGTGTGTATGTACCACAGCTTCTTTATCCAGTTGTCAGTCAATGAAAATGTGTGCTATTTTTATACTTTGGTTATTGTTGATAGGGCTGCTATAAATTTGGGGAGCATGTTCCCCCTTTGAAGCAACACTCCTGTATCCTATGGAGAAATACCTAGGAGTGCAGTTGTTTAATCGTAGGGTAGTTCTACTTTTAATTTTTTGAGGAATTTCCATACAGTACTCCAGAGTGGCTGCACGAGTTTGCCTTCTCACCAAGAATGTTAAATTGTTCCCCTTACCTTTGTAAATGTTTTTTATTTTTGAGAGAGAGGGGGGTGAGAGGGGCAGAGAGTGAGGGAGACACAGAATCTGAAGCACCTCGAGGTTCTGAGCTGTCAGCACAGAACCCGACACTGGGTTTTGGGCTTAACCACAAATTGCAATGTCATGACTTGAGCCAAAGTCATACGCTTAAAGGACCTAGCCACCCAGGTGCAAGTGATCCACTTTAATCACATCCTCGTCAGTATCTGTTGTTGCCTGAGTTGGTAATTTTAGCCCTTCTGACAAGTGAGAGCTGGTACCTCCTCATTGTGGTTTGCTTTGTATTTCCCTGATGATGAGTGATGTTGAGTATCTTTCCATGTGACTGTTAGCCATTTGGATATCTACAGTTCTCTTGATCTGTGTGTCTATTTTTGTGCCAGTAATACAATTTGAAGTCTGGAATTGCCATGCATCCAGGTTTGCTTTTCTCTTTCAAGAGTGCTTTGGCTCTTTGTGGTCTCTTATGGATCCACAAAATTTTACCATTGCCTCTTCTCGTTCTGTGAAAAATGACAGAGCTTGCATTAAATGAGTAGTTGCTCTGGGTACTATAGACATTTTAAACACAATTTTCTGATCCATGAGCTCAAATGTCTTTCTATCTCCTGGTGCAATCTTGGAGTGCCTGGGTGGATCTGTTGGTTATGCATCCGACTTCAGCTCAGGTCATGATCAGTTTTGTGGGTTTGAGCCCCACTTCAGGCTCTTTTGCTGACATCTCAGAGCCAGGAGCTTGCTGGAAATTCTTTGTCTCCCTCTCTCTCTCTGCCCCTCCCCCTCTCATGATTAATCTTTTCTCTCACAAATAAATACGTTATAAAAATCTCTGTGCCATCTTGAATTTCTTTCATCCGTGTTTTATAGTTTCCAGGGGAGGATCTTTCGTTTTGTTATTCTTGATAGATTATTGAGGGCAACTGTAAGTGGGGTTGTTTTCTTAACTTCTCTTTCTGGCAGCTTCATTATTAGTCTATGGAAATGCAACAAATTTCTGTACACTGATTTTGGATCCTGAGTCTTCACTGACATCACTTATCTGTCCTGGCCACTTTTATTATGGAGTCTTTAGGGTTCGATATATACAGTATCCTGTCAATAGAGATTTACTTCTTTCATGCTGATTTGGATTTCTTTTCTTTCTTTTTGTTGTGTGATTGCTTTTTATGTCTCAGTACTATGTTGAGTGAGAGTGGTGAGGGTGGACATCCTTGTGCTGTTCCTGCCTTATGGGAAAAGCCTGCAGCATTTTCTTAAGGATGATTTTAGCTAGGTTTTTCATAGATGGCCTTTATTATGTTGAGTTATGCTCCCTCTAAACCTCGAAGGCTTTTTTTTTTACCATGAGAGGATGGTGTACGATGTCAACTGATTTTTCTGCATCTGTTGGAATGATCTTATGGTTCTTAACCTTTATTGATGCGATGTATCACAATGATTAGCTTGCGAATACTGAAGCACACTTGTGACCCAAGAATAAATCCCAGTTGATCATGGTGAATGATTTTTTTAACGCATTGTGGAATGACGTTTGCTGTTCTTGAAGATTTTTGCATGGTTCTTAACCTTTATTGATGCGATGTATCACAATGATTAGCTTGCGAATACTGAAGCACACTTGTGACCCAAGAATAAATCCCAGTTGATCATGGTGAATGATTTTTTTAACGCATTGTGGAATGACGTTTGCTGTTCTTGAAGATTTTTGCATATATGTCCATCAGGGATATTGGCCTCCACTTCTCTTTTGTAGAGGTGGTTTTACCTGGTGTTGTATCAGGGTAAGGCTGGTCTCATAGAATGAATTCAGAGGTTACCTTTCTATGTTTGGGAATAGTTTAAGAAGAATTGGTGTTTTAAATCTTCTTGAATGGTTTGGTAGAATCTGTGAAGCTCCCTTGTCCTGAATATTGCTTGTTGGAGTGTTATTACTGACTTGATTTCTTTACTGTGGATCAGTTTTTTTAAATTTTATATTTTCTCCTGTTTCAAAATTGGTCATTTTTATGTTTCTAGGAATTTAATCATTTTTCTGAGTTGGCAATTTGCTGGCATGTATTTTTCCATAATATTCCCGTATGAGATTGTATTTCTGTGGTGTACGTTGTTATTTCTCCTTTCTCACTTGTGATTTTAGTATTTTAGTGTTATCTTTTCTTCTGTGAAAAATCTGGCAAGAAGTCTATCAACTATATTTTTTTAAAGAGCCATCTTCTCCTTTCATTGATCCCTTCTATTGTTTTTCTTTCTTTCATTTCTATGGCGTTAATTTCTGCCCCAATCTTTATGATTTCCTTCTTTCTACTGGTTCTAGGTTTGATGGTTATTCTTTTTCAAGCTTCTTTGGATGGAAGATTAGGTTGCTTACTTGAGATTTCTCTTGCACCTTGAGGTAGACCTTTATTGCTATAATTTCCCTGATGATGAGTGATGTAAATTATCTTTTCCTATGTCTCTTACCATGTGAATGCCTTCTTTGGAAAAGTTTGTGTTTTGCCCATTTCAGTGGATTATTTGTGGTGTGTTGACTTTGATAAGTTCTTTATAGTTTCAGATAATTCCATGCAGTTTTAATCTTTCTTCTCTTCCTTCTCCTCTTCTTCCTCCTCTCCCTCCCATTCCCCTTCTTTCTCTCCTTCTTCCTCTCTCTCTTCTTCTTTCTTCCTCTTCCTCTTTTCCTGAGTGACACAGTCGTTATTTAGTAGCATGGTATTAACCTCCCTGTATCTATGATCTTTGCAGATGTTTTCTTGTGGTTTTCTTTGAGTATCATAGTGCTGTTGTCAGAAAATGTGCATGGAATGACTTCAGTCTTTTTGCCTTTGTGGAGATTCAGTTTGTGACCTAACATGAGATGTGTTCTGAGAATGTCTCATGTGCACTTGTAAAGACTACCTAAATTCTGCTGATTTAGGATGGAATGATCTTAATATATCTGTTAAGTCCATCTGGGCCAGTAAGTCATTCAAATCCATGTTTCCTTGTGTATTTTTTGTTTAGATGGTCTGTCCATTGCTGTAAGTGGGATGTTAAAGTCCCTTACTAGTATTGTATTATCAAATTTTTCCTTCGTTAAGTGTTTAATGTATTTGGGTGGTCTTAATTTGGGTCAATATAAGTTTACAAGTATTGTATCCTCTTGTGTTGCCCCCTTTGTTAAGATACAGTGTATTTTTGTCTGTTACAGTCTTGGTTTTAAAGTTTATTTTGAGTGATATAAGACTTGTACTCCAGGCTTCTTTTGACAACTATTTGCATGTCAAATCCTACTAAAACTTTTCAATTTCTATTTTTTTCAATTTTTTTAAAAAAATTTGTTTTGTGACACACAGAAAGAGCATGAGTGGGGGACAGAGAGAGAAGGAGACACAGAATCTGAAGCAGGGTCCTGGCTTTAAGCTCTAAGCACAGGGCCCGATATGAGGCTCAAATTCAAGAACCACAAGGTCATAACCCTAGCCAAAATTAGATGCTTAACCAACTGAGCCATCAAGAGCCCCTCCCCTCACTTTCAATCTGCAGGTGTCCGCTAATATAAAATGGGTTTCATGTAGGAAGCCTGTGGGTGGGTCCTTTTAATGCATTCTGCCTCCCGATGCTTTCACTGGGACCATTTAGGCCATATACATTCAAAATAATTATAGATGGATATCATTTTTTATTGTTTTGTTGGGGTTTTTTTTTTGGAGTTTTAATCCGATCATTTTCTTGGCATTCCCTCTTCCACATTTTGCTGATTTTCTTTAATGATATATTTGGATTCCTTTATCTTAATTCTTTCTGTATGTATTGGTGGTGTTTGATATTTGGTAACCGTTAGGTTTGTATATAACTTGTACTAAATATAGCTGTCTACATTAAGTGGATCATAATTTGACTGAAACCCTTGTGTTCTCTTTTCCTCCAGACGCTTGAGGTATATGGTATGTTTCGTATCTTTTTCTGTGAGTTCTTTGGTTTGTGTGCAGAATAATTCATTTAACTGCGTTGTGTTTTCTATCTCTATACTGACATTTTCGTCTGTCCATTCCACTGAAAGAGTTTTTTGTAATAGTTTTTGAAGATCTGGTTGAGTCATCATGAACTCTTTTGTGTTTGGTAGTCTGACACACTCTTCTCATATTCTGAATGATGCCCATGTTGGAAAGAGTATTCTTGACTGCAGAATCTGACCCTAACACTGACCCTCACACTAACAAACTCTCTCAACTGAGCCCTCCATTTTCCATGCACTAACCCTAAGCAAAACTATGACTCTGCCCCTAATAGGACTTGAATGGTAATTCTGAAGAATTTGGGACACGTGACTGATGCAAGATGACTCAGCCAGGGACAAAAAAGCGAATGGTGCCATTTTCATGGACAAAATGCAGCCCAAGAGTAGGATTCTGAGAAAAATTCTAACCCTGGACCACCCAATCAGCCTAGACCTTGCTCCTTGAAACAAAGCCAGTCACAATTGCTGACATTTGCCCTCAACTAAGCACTCTGTGGGGGTTCTGCACTGCAGGCAGATGGATAATTACCATATACCAGGCCATATCCCTAACCTTAAATATGACTGTTCTTACCAAGGCCTGGATTCCAGGTGTGACCAAACAAGAAATTTGGGACACGGGACTTAACGATAACTCAGGCAAAAATGGAAAAGGACGTTCTGGTGTTTCCAGAGCGGGATGGAGCAAAAATGTAAGATTGTGGGCCAACCCCTAAGACTAAGCCACCCCCATCAACCTAGCACTGAATCTTATCAACATGCCTGAACCTCACCCTAACACTTGCCCTCCTCTCAGACCATTGGGGAATGCTATACACTGTTGCTGGACAGGCCTTTACCATCTCCCTGTGCCTAAAGCTAACTGTAATCATGGTACTGGCTCTTTCCAAGCCCGAATCTCAGCTCGGCGGTAACAACAGAAATGGGACATATGGCTCATACAAGGTTATTCAGCTCCAAGCAGAGACAAAAAAACATGCCGTTTGCCACACCCTGGATGGAACAAGAGAGTTTGATTCTGAGGGAGATCTTACCTTAACTCACACCATCAGCGTAGTCCCTGGACAAAATCTTAAGATTGACTCTTCTAAAACTCACCTTCGTCTAAGAGTCCAATCCAGGGAACGGCTCTGCACTGCTGGAGTATAGTCCCATATCATCAGACACTAAACCTAACCCTAGCCATGGCTCTGGCCCTACCTTGTTCCAGATTACAGATCTGTGGAAACTGATTTTGGGACAAAGAGCAGATGCCAGATTACTTGGCCACGAATATCATAAGAATCGGTGCCGTTTCCCATGACCTGATCAAGTGAAAGAGTAGGATTCAGAGCAAAACACTGTCATCCACACCAATGGTGTAACCCTTGAATGTAAACCTGAAGATAGACCTTCAGCCTGACCATCGCCCTCTACTTAGACTTCCATGTAGGGCTTCTCCCTGCCGGCAGATAAGCCCCTACCATTTCCTGGGCCCTACCATTGGCACTCGTTCTAACGTGGCCCAACTCTTATGTCTGGGGCAAAAAAGTGTGTAAACGGGAGTTCGGATGGCCAAAGTTCTGCCCTAGAGATGTTAATGGGAGAAGGTTGAGAGTGAAGTACCCAGCACAGTCTCCTAGTGTTATGGCTGTATCATCAATACAAAAAGGCTGAGAGTTTAATTAAGGGGGACTCTCATGAGATATGCCCGGGGCTCTGTCAACAAGAGGCCTGAAATCTTCCTGCAGTAGGAGCCTGCAATCTCTGGCTTTGTCTGTCTTTCCCAATTTTGCCATAAGTGGGTGGAAACGGTAGTGGTTGAGCTGTAGTTG
This sequence comes from Panthera leo, assembly GCF_018350215.1. Lineage (NCBI taxonomy): Eukaryota > Metazoa > Chordata > Mammalia > Carnivora > Felidae > Panthera > Panthera leo. The sequence continues at coordinate 28,523,011 of NC_056684.1, read as the reverse complement.
TTGGATGCTCCTCCCTGTGGCTCAGATGTCTGGAAAAACCTGGTATTGTTTTCTTGGAAAGGACTTTTCTTGCCCTCACTGGAATATACTGGCCATGTGTGAACTCTCTGCTAGTAACCATGAGGGCATCTCAACAAGCCAGAAGAATGAGGCAAACTGGCTCTCCTTCACTTTCCATAGCAAAACCGGCCAACCATGATGTGCTCAGGGACCAACAGACCATCTTCCCTTTGGATATTTGACCCTTGTCACTCTCACTGAACACAGGACCAAAGTGGGGACTCCATGCTTCTTTCTGGGTGCTGGCTGAGTATGTGAGGGCTCCTTATCTCCTAAATGTGAACAAAGAAAAAAAATAGTGATGGGCATGGAATTTCCATTGGGCATTTCCAATGGGCATGGAATCATTCTTGAAAGAAGATGTCTAGCTTCGTTTTACCCACGTCGGAAAAGAGACCAGCTCCCTCCCCAAACCTCTGGCTCACGCTGCCCACAAACTTTCTATGCTGGGCGTCTGCACATGCCCTAGGCCTGTGGATGTCCATATAGTTTTGAAACAGAATTAAAATTGAATGCTGTGCAAGAAGTACCTGGCATTTGCAAAGACATCACCAGACTCACCATTTTCAGCACGGTATATCCTTCGGAAAGCCCAATTCCGAATGGACACTAGGGATAACATCATTTGCAAATTGAGAAAAGTGATGAAAATGTATACTTGAAAGACCAGCGTTCCTTATGAGAGATAATTGGAGATTGAGAATGAAGGGACTTTCCTAGCAAATAGTCTATCCCAGGCATTGCATGAAAGATGCTTAATGTGCAATGTAGTTTCAGACAGTTGACAAAGCTCTTTCCTAGAATTTATACAGAGTTAAGAATAATTTTTACTACATTCATCTAAAATGCTCGTTGACAGCTGCTTTAAACACACTATGGCTCAAGGTAAAGACAAGGCATTTCTCGAGCACATTCATGGCTCATTCATTGAAGCATCTGACTCTTGATCTCTTTTCAGGTCATGACCTCAAAATTCACGTGTTCAATCCCCACATCAGGCTTTATATTGATGGCCTTTGGGTCTGTGCTAATGGTGTGGATCCCACCTGGGATTCTCTCTCTTTTCCTGCCCCAGTTGTGTACACTTTCCTCTCTCTCTCTCTCTCTCAATAAATAAACTTAAAAAAAGACAAGGCATAATATTTAAGGAAAATATTTAAGAGGAACAGTTTAAAAAGATTTATTTTTTATGTTTTTCTGTTTATTTTTGATAGAACGAGGGTGCATGCAAGTCGAGGAAGATGTGAAGGGTAAAGACAGAGGGAGAGAGGATCCCAAGCAGGCTCCACGTTGTTGGTGCAGGGTCTGACATGGCACTGGATCTCACAAGCTGATCATGACCTGAGCTGATACAGAGTTAGACACTCAACTGACTGAGCCAACCTGTGGGTCCAGGAGTACTTTTTACTAAATGGTAAGAGGTTCGTGCAAGTGTCATGAAAAACAGTATAGTTTTAGACACATCAATACATGGCCATTGCCTATTGCTAATATATAGTGTATCAACAAAGGTTCCTATGAGACAAATGTGAAGGCTAATCCAGAATGTTTGAAGAACAGTGTAGTTTTCAGGCCCTTGAACAGAAGACCCTTCCCTATTGCTGATCTAATGCAGTTTAAGAACATTTTTATTCAGGAAGCATTTGGAAACCTCATGGAGAACACAGGTATTTCATTTCAAGTAGTTAAAAAAACACATGGGCATTCCCTAGTGTTTACAAGGATTAAACCACACTTTGAATAAATCAAAGAAGCTAACTAATAAAGGCTTTACACAGCCTTTTATCTTCAATTAAACACAAAAGCATTTCCTGAGGCTAAAAAGATTTTTTTTTTGCTTTTTTTTTTTTTAATATATGAAATTTACTGTCAAATTGGTTTCCATACAACACCCAGTGCTCATCCCAAAAGGTGCCCTCCTCAATACCCATCACCCACCTTGCCCTCCCTCCCACCCTGCCCTCCCTCCCACCCCCCATCAACCCTCAGTTTGTTCTCAGTTTTTAACAGTCTCTTATGCTTTGGCTCTCTCCCACTCTAACCTCTTTTTTTTTTTTTTTTTTTTTTGAGGCTAAAAAGATTTAAACAAATATACTATATGTCCAAGATAAGTGACAGAAAAGCATTAAACACCGTGTAAATTTAGATACTTCAGAGAAGAGGCATATCCAGTGCTTTGACGCCAGAAATGGAATAGTTATGGCTGCGTTTATCCATAAATCTCTTGAACTGGGCTTGTAAAGCATAATGAGGCAGAGATGCACATGGTGATTCCCTTTGTTAACAGAGTGTTTCAATAAAAGCTCCTGTGAGACATGTAAAAGACTACATGAAGTACACCAGAAGCACCAGGTAGTTTTAGGCAGTTAAGAACATGGTCATTTTCTACAGTTAATAGTGTTTCATCAAAAGATCCTATGATATTTAAATAATGGTTACATGAGTGATGCTATAAGCACAGCGGAATTTCAGACACTTAGACCCAAGGCCCCTCTCCAGAGTTTACACAGAGGATAAGAACACTTCTTACTACATTTGAAACACTGACAGTCGCTTTAAGCACAGTGCAATTTAAGGTTCTTGATCACAGCCATTGCAACGATGTCGAAACCGTCCAAGACCTTTTAAACACAGTGTAGTTTTAGCCTATGAATCAACACTTCCCATTCTGTGTATACAAAGAGGTTTAGGAAGAATTGCTACTGCATGAACTTAAAAGTTAATGGAACCCCCCCAGGGAATACACAGCTTTTTTTTTTTTTTTCAGGCAGTTAAGCACATAAGCATTCCCTATTTCTTATGTAGAATTATGTAAGCACACTCTTTACTGGAAAAATCAAATAAATTCACCCAAAGATGCTTCAGGTACAGTGCAAGCTGGCCCATTGCCCTCTTGCAAATATGGAGTATTTAAACAAATGGTCCTATTCCATGTACATGAAATCCTACATGAAAACCCTTTGAAGAACACTGTACATTTAAGAAGCTAAGCCTCTGACCATTTCCTGTTCCTCATATAGAATGTTTCAATGAGTTTATTTGCATATATTGAAAGTCATTAGCCACTTTTGAAACAGGGTAGTTTAAAGTGATTAATTATAATGTTTCTACAAAGAGATTTAAGAAATCTTGTCACTTCGTGTATTTTAAAAATAGTTGAAGATTTACTGAGAGCATGGCTGTTTCAGACAGTTAAGCAAGCCCCTGTGTACCCACTAGTATCATTTAGGATTTAATTAAGCGAATTTATTGGATGAATCGAAGACACTAACACAAAGATGCTTTAGCCACAATGGTTTTTGTGGCAATTAAGTGCATGGCCATTCGCTTTTGATAATAAAGAGACTTTAAAGAAAATATCTAGATAAGATGAACATTAAAAGCCAAAAGAAAGATGTATTAAGCACAGTGTAGTTAGGCAAAGAGGTCTTTTCCATAGAGTTTATCCAAACAAGTGGAAGAACACTTACATGTATTTAAAAGGAATTTGAAATTCTCATTTGGAACACAGATGTCAGGCAGTTCATCACATGGGCATTCCCTAGGGCTTAACAGATGGTGTAAGTACACTTCTTCCTGAATATTTATGAGAAGGCAATTCACAAATTCTTTAAGAAAAACATTTTTCTCGGGCACCTGGGTGGTTCAGTCAGTTGTGCTTCTGACTTCAGCTCAGGTCATAATCTCACAATCCATGTGTTCAAACCCTGTGTTGGGCTCTGTGCTGACATCTCAGAGCCTGGAGCCTGCTTCGGATTCTGTGTCTTCCTCTCTCTGCCCCTCACCTAATCATGTTCTGTCTCTCCCTTTCAGAAAATGAATAATCTTTTAAAAAAATAAAAAGAAAAAATCTTTTTCTGTGAGATGAGTATGGACGTTCCCTCATGCAAATAGGGCTTAAACTAAAGGTCCTACTAGACCTACACTGAAAACTACATGAATAATGCCATTGTATTTTTAGGCACCTAACACTAGGCCACCAGGAGGTGCTTCTACACAGGTGTTTAAGAATACCTCTGAGTAACATATACCCAAGTACCTTTTTAAACCCTCTTGCAGCAAAGTGTATTTTTCAGCAGTAAAGCACAAGTGTCTACACAGGAAGTCGTGAGGAACGGGTTACTCTATATGTCTATGAGGAACAAGAATGTCACTCAAAGCACAGTAATGCTTTGGGCACTTAAACACAGGCTTTTCCTAATGCCTATTATAGAATATTTTATAAAGTGTTTATTTAAATTGCAGTCAGTTCACATAGAGTGCAAAATTAGTTTCAGGTGTATAATTCAGTAATTCCACCCTTCCATGCAGTATTTGTGCACATCACAAAGTGTACTCTTTAATCCCCATCTCCTATATAACCAAATCCACCCACCCATCTCCCCTCTGGTAACTCTTTTCTCTGTAGTTGAGAGTGCGTTTCTTGTTTTGACCCTCTTTTTTCACACTAATCATTTATGTGTTTTGTTTCTTACATTCCACATAGGTGTGAAACCATATGGTAGAAACCTTTCTCTGACTAAATTATTTTGCTTAGCATAATACTCTTGAACTCCATCCACATAATTGCAAAGGAAAATTCCATTCTCTACCATGGCTAATATTGCATTACATATATATAGCACATGTCTATCCATTCCTCAGCCAATGGAGATTGAGCCCTTTCCATAATTGGCTATTTTTCGTTATGCTGCTAAAAACCTCAGCGTGTCTGTATCCCTATGAATTGGTATTTTTGCATCATTTGGTAACTACTTCTTAGTGCAATATTTGGATCATAGGGGAGTTCTAAGTTTGAAAGGGTAAGTTTTTAATTAATTATTTTATTTGAGAGAGAGAAAGTGAGCGATGAGAAAGGGCAGAGAGAGGGAGAAGGAGAGAAAATCCCAAGCAAACTACGTACTGCCAGGCAGACCCCAACGAGGGCTCACCCCCATGACTGTGATATCCTGACTTGAGTAGATATCAAGAGCCACTCACATAATTGAACCACGAAGGTGCCCCAGGTGAGTCCTATTTTTAACATTTGATGAAACTTTGTACTGTTTTCTAGAGTAGCGGCACCAGTTTGTATTCCCAGCAACAGTGTCAGAACAGAAAGTTTCCCTTTCTCCCCATCCTTGCCAACTCCTGTTTTTCCTCTGTTGTGAATTTAGCCCTTCTGACAGATATGTGGTGGTATTTCTTTGTAGTTTTGATTTGTATTTCCGATGATGGATGAGTGATGTGTTTCTTTTCATGTGTCTTTGGGGGAAAGGTTCACCTGGTGTGTTCCTCTATGTGCTCCTCTCCTTATCCTTTTCCTCAATGAGAGCTCTCTGTCTTCAGCAGCATCCTTGATATATTTCTCCCCTACATCCCCTCTCTGCACTTCCTACTTTCTTTGATGTGGTTTCTTGTCTCCCTGTTGTTGCAGACTTGGTTCTCTCAGTGTACAGGTTGTTTTCCAGGGTATGTAGAATGATTTGCTAGTTATCTAGTTAGATTCAAGGGACAAGACTACACTTCTCTCCCAATACTCACTAATAAAGAAATTTCAACAAACTTCCTATGAGATGTCTGTGAAACAAGATTTTACTTGAAAGATGGTTTCCCCAATGTTCTCCCCAAAGAGAGTCGCGTGTACGCTTTTTGCATAGGACCTCATAGTTTTCAAACACTTTTAGTGAAACCAAATGTTAAAAGATGCTATCACCCATACGGTGGTTTTACAAAGTTCAGCATATGGCACTTTCAGTTTAGGCCCTGCATAGGTTTTCAAATTTTTTGAACTTAGTGAAACCAGATACCACTTAAACGATGGTTTCACCACAGTGTTGTTTCACAAAATTGAGTACATGGCACTCTGTGTAGGCCCTGCGTAGGTTTTCAAACACTTCTAAATTAGTGAAACCAGATGTTATGTGAAAGATGGTTTCCCCACAATGTTGTTTCAGAGTTCAATATAGGTATCGTATGTTTTTGTGTGGTCTTTTCATGGCATTTGTGTTTTGTATGTGATGCATGTGTGGTTTTGTGTTGTAGCATATGAGTGTAGTTTGTAATACAAGTGTTGTGTGTGTGGTGTGTGTGGTGTGTCTATGTCATATAGTATGGATTATCATGCAGTGTTTATTGTTTATGTGGTTTGTGTACTATACGTGTGTTTTGTGTGTTATATGATGTGTATGTGGTGTATATGTGGAGTGTGTGTAATATGTGTCGGGTGTGTGTGTGTGGTATGTGTATTGTGTACAGTAAAGGGTTTGTGGAAGATATATGTGTGACATGTATATACTGTATATGTGGTGAAGGGGTTTGTGTGGTATTTGTGGTTCAGATGATGTATGTGTTTGTACTACCTTTTGCCATGAGTTCAGTATAAGTGTGGTGTAGCTGTGTGGTATATGTGTCATATTGGTCTCTGTATGTGCAGTGTGTGTGGTACATGTATAGTTTATGTGTAGAAGAGGTGGCATCTGTCTTCTCTATATGTGGTGTATGTCTGGTGTCTGTGGTGTGTATGTGGAGTGGTGATTTGTTTGGTAATTGCTGTATATGTGTTGAGTGAGGTAATACTGTTGAATGGGGTATAACTGTGGGAGTTTGGGGCACGTGTGATCTGTGGTGGATATATTTGTGGCATATTCATGGTGAATGTGTGCTGTATGTGTGGTGTGTGTAATGTAAATGTATGTATGGTGTACATCGTATATGTGTGATATGTGTGTATGTAATATTGTGGTTCATGTGGTGTGTGAGGTGTGAAACCACTGTCTGTGGAGAACTTTTTCAACTAAAGTCAAGTTTCAGAAAGAGTGAACACATGCTGAAGAGTAGACGGAAAGGACCACATACTGAACTCAGAAAAACACTGTGGGGAACCTTTCTTTCAAGGAAGTCTTGTTTCACTATGATAGATGTGTTTGAAAACTTATGCGGGGAATTATAAGGAAAATGTCATTTAATCAATTCTTTGAAACAAAAATGAGGTGAAACTATCTTTCAACTAACATCTGTTTCACCAAGTATGACGTCTTTGAGAAACTGGAAAATATAGGGAAATGGCATAGACTCTCTTCTGTGAAATAACACTGGGGAAGAACCATCTTTCTACAAATTCTTATTTCACTCAATATGAAGTATTTGAAAACCTATGCATGAAACTATGAGGAAAATAACAGACTCAACTCCATGAAAAATCACTGTGGTGAAACCATATTTCAACATCTTGTTTCACTAAGTTAGAAGGGTTTGAAAATATAGGGTTAAATTCACAGTGAAAATGCTATTGAAATCGAATTTGAAGTATCATCTTGTTACATATTTATAAGTGAAAACATTTACAGAGAACTCTATGGAAAGGGCCATATTGTAAACTCAGAATAAACACTGTGCAGAAACCTTTCAACCAACCTTTTGTTTCACTAAGTTAGACATATTTGAAAACCGATGTCAAAACCTATAAACTCAACTGTGTGAAATAACACTGTGAGGAAACCGTCTTCTTGTTTCTTCTTGTTTCAGTAAGTTAGACGTATTTGAATAAGTACACACGGAACTATGAAAAAAAGGCAACGTCCTCATTTCCATGAATGCACACCATGGATAAAACAACTTTCAATTCCTTGTTTCATGTACAGTGTTAGAAGTGATTGAAAAACCTATGCGGGGAACTATAATTGTCTCATAATACTGTGAAATAATACCGTGGAGAAACTCTTTCAACTAACTTCTTGTTTCGCTGTTACAGAAGCCGAGCTGTCTTCTATGTGGAACACCTATGTGGAAAACATAGGGAAATGGCACTAAGTCACCTCTGTGAAATCACATTGTGATGGAACCATCTTTCAACCAAATTTTTGCACTTAACATGAAATTTTTGAAAAAAAACGCAGGGAACTATGAGAAACTGACATTTACAAAATTCCATGAAACAACACTGTGGAGAAAGCACCTTTCAAGTAACACCATGTTTCACTAAGGAGTGTTGGGAAACCGAAGTGGCAAAAACTAAAGGCAAGTGCCATAGACTCAACATTCTGAACCATGTTTAAACTAACATTGTGTTGGATTTAGCTAGAAGAGCTTGAAAATGTATGCGTGGAACATTAGGAAAAGTTCCCTATTTCTACTCTGTGGAAAAGAAAACCACTGTGGAAAAACATTTGTCAAGTAAGTTCGTGTTCACTAGGTTAGAAATGTTTGATAACCTATTTGGGAAAATAAAAGGGTCATATACTCAATTCTGTGAAATAGCATTGTGGGGAAATCCTCTTTCAACTAATATCTTATTTCATTAAAATTAGAAGGGTTTGAAAATCTAGACCTCAGTGTACGAGTGCTATACCTTCAATTCTTTAAAATAAAGCCAGGGAGAAAACGTCTTTTAACCAAAGTCTTTTTTCAAAACTAGTTTATGAAAAACTTTATGGGAAATATAAGGTAAGGACCATATACTTTGTGAAAAAACAAAATGGGGAAACCGGTTTTCAACCCACCTCTTGTTTCACCAGGTTAGATGTGTTTGAAAACCTAGGCCGAAACGTATAGGGAAAGTGCATATACTAAGCTGTGTGAAATAACACTGTCGGGAAACCGTCTTTCAACCAAGTTCTTGTTTCTGTAAGTTAGACATGTTTGAATAGCTATGCGGGGAGTTATAAGGAAAGGGACATGTATTCATCTCTGTGAATGCACACCGTGGATAAAGCATCTTTCAACTACTTATTTTATTCACAATGTTAGATGTGTTTGAAAATCAATGTGAGGAACTATAGAGAAAGTGCCAAAAATTTAACTCTGTGAAACAACACAGGACAGAAACCATATTTCAAATTCTTGTTTCAGAAAGTTTTTGGTTTGGAAGTCTTTCCAAGGAAACATAATTTAAAAAGTGCAGAATTCTCTGTGAAACATCATTGTGGGGAACCATTTTTCAACTAACATCAGGTTTCAGAAAGTTAAATTGAGCACTTATGTTGGTAACTATATGAAAAGGTCCATATACTAAACTCGGGGAAAAAAAATGTGGGAAACCATCTTTTGAGGAAATTCTTAACTAAGATATGTTTGAAAAGCTGAGTGTAACTAGGAGAGTTTCATATACTCAATTCGGTGAAAAATACTGTGGAGAAACTTTTAAGTCACTTCCTGTTTCACTAAGGATTCTTTGAAAACCTATGTGCAACATATAGGGAAATGGCATAGACTCACCTCTGTGAAATAACACCGTGGAAGAGCCAACTTTCACTAAATGTTGAATTCAGTAATAAGTGTTTGAAAACCTGGGCAGGGAACTATGAGGACAGCTACATATACTCATCTCTATGAAAAATCACTGTGGTAAAAACACTTTTCAACTAAAAACCTGTATCACTAAATCAGAAGTGTTTGAACACATAAGGGGTGTATCTAAGTGCCGTATACTCAATTCTGTGCAACGACACTGCAGAAACCATTTTTAAACTAACATCACGTTTCATTCTGTTAGAAGTGTTTACAATCTTATGCAGGGAACAATAAGGAAGGTTCCCTATATTCAATTTCGTGAAAAAAAAAAAACTGTGGAAGATCCTTTAGTCAAATAATTCTTGTTCAGTAAGTTACAAGTTTGAAGTACTATATATACAGGAAAAGAAAGTTTCACTCAGCTGGGTGAAAAACTGTGGGGAAAGCCTCTTTCAACTAATATCTTTCACTAATTTATCAGTGTTTGAAATAACCTAAATATATAATGAGAATGCTATACCCTCAATGCTTTGAAAGAAAACTATGGAGAAACCAAAAATTTAGAAGAGTTTGAAAACCTTTATAGGGAACTATAAGGAAAGGGGCGCATTTTGAATGCTGGGAAAAAACACTGGGGAAACATCTTTCAACCAGCTTGTTTCACTAGTTTAAACGTGTGAGAAACCCTATGCAGAAATTATAAGGAAACTGCTATACTCAACTCTGTGAAATAAAATTGGGAAATTATTCTTTCAACTTACATCTTGTTTCACTAGTTTTGGTGCTTGATAACTTATGCTGGGAGTTTTAAAGAAAGGGCTATATAGTCGTCTGTGGGGGGGGGGGAGGAAACAGTGGGGAAACTGTTTTTCAACCAAATTCTGTTTCAATAAGACGTGCTTGAATACCGATGTGGGACATATAAGGAAAGTGTCATATTCTTAACTCTGTGAAACAACACTGTGCACAAACCATCTTTCAAATAACTTCTTGTTTCTGTAATTTTTCAATGTTTGAAAATGTGTGAAGAACTATAGGGACTGTAGCTTATATGCAACTCTGTGAAACAGCTCTGTGGAGAAACCATCTTTCATCTAACACCATGTTTCTGTTAGAATTGTTTGAAAACTTATGGGGGAACCTTAAGAAAAAGTGCCATGTATTCAATTCTGTGAAATACTGTGGAGAAACTTTCAACTAACTTCTTGTTTAGCTAAATTAGAAGGCCTTGAAGACATAGGCGGAATATATAGGGCATTGGCATAGACTCAACTCAAATTACATTGTGGAAGAAACATTTCAATGACTTTCTCGTATCACTGAACAAAAAAGTGTTTGAGAAACTATGCGGGGAACTATGAGGACAGTGACATATACTCATCTCTGTGGAAAAAAGAACTGGAGAAACCACCTTTCAACTAACACCTTGTTTCACTGAGAAAGTGTGCCAGGAACTCTAAAGTGGGTGCTATATATTCAACTTTGTTACATAACACTGTGGAGAAACTATTTGTAAACTAACGTGATTCATTGAGTTAGAAGTGTTTGAAACCTGTGAGGATAACAATGAAAGTTCCAAATACTGAACTCTGTGAAAAAGTACTCTGCAGAAACCATTTGTCATCTAACATCTTATTTACTATGTTTGATATAACATATGCGGGAAAGGATAACAAATGTGCCATACATTTTGTGAAATAACACTGTGGGGAAACCATCTTTCAACTAACATCTCCTTTTTAAGAGTTTGAAAACAGAGGCCTGAATATATAATGAAAGTGTCTTATACTTATCTCTTTGAAATAAAACTATGTAGAAACCATTTTTTAACCAAGGTCTTGTTTCAAAGTTAGAAGTTATGAAAAAAATCCTTACAAGGAACTATAAGGAAAGTGCCATGAATTCAAGTCTATAAAACAAGACTGTGGAGAATTGATCTTTCAATTAACTTCTTGTTTCACTAAGCAGTATTTGAACATCCATGCGGTGACCCATAAAGGAAGTGCTGTATACTCAAATGGGTGAAAAATCACTGTGGAGAAACCATCTTTAGGCTATCTTATTGTTTTACAAAGTTAAAACTGTTTGAAAACCTCTGTAGGGAATCTAAGGAGAGTGCCATAGATTCAACTCTGTAAAATAACATGGTGGGGAAACCATCTTTCAACTAACATCTTGTTTCACTTAGGTTTTGAAAACCTAGGCCTAGACATATAATGAAATTTCCATATACTCTAATGGAACTTTGACACCATGGAGCAATGACACCAATGAAAAAACAATGTTTCTTCTACTTATTTCTGCAAGGTACAAGTACTTGGAAAACATATGCAGGAACTATAGGAAAGCGCCATATACTCAATTCTGTGAAATAACACTGAGGAGAAAGGGTTTTTCAACTAACTTCTTGTTTCACTATAGTTCGAAATGTTTAAAACCTAGGCCTGGAGGTATAAAGACCGTGCCCTGTGGTGACCTCTCTGTGTAGAAACTTTCACCTAACCTTTTGTTTCACTAATTTAGAAGTGTTTGAAATCCTTTGAGAGGAACTATATGAACAGTGCCATCTACTCAATCCTGTGAAAAAACATTGAGGAGAAATCATCCTTCAACTAACACAACAAACATCTTGTTTCTCATATATTGCACTATAACCAACATATAGCGAAACTAAGATCTACACACCAAACACACTCCACACATACCATTTATACACCACCAACACCACACATCAACCTCACACAGGGCTTATAATAAACACTCATGCCATAACACACATATGAAACGTACCACAACTTACCACAACATGTACATTCACACCTCATATGTACACCTTTGTTCTGCATACAAAACACATAAAAACACACGCCCCATGGAAATGACACCAATAATTTACCTCTAACATATTTAACCGGCCTATATCACATACACAAAATATACATCACACAGATCAAACACCACACACACACCACAATACCGATACAAGACACACATTCCATACACAGTCTTCACATAAACACACATACCACACATACACCAGGGACACTGCTTATAAACCACATAGACTCACCTCTCCCATACAACACACACCTAATAAACACAACTCCCCACTCTCCACAATACCAAATTTCTGAACTACACACATGCAGCATGGATACCATAAATACAAAATCCACAGACACCCCATACATCACATGCTTGTCATGTCACACCCAGAACACCTACACAATTATATAGCATGCCAGCAAACACACCACACCTTGACCACACACGAACTACGCAGAAACCACACAATATCACACCTATGGTATACCACACATATATACCATCTATACACCACATATATTACATATAGACATACAACACATGCCACAAAACTGGTACTGCAAACACTCACTGGGTACACACCACACAGAACACATATACCATACTCACACACACAACACACAGATCACACAACCAAACATACATAAACCAACAACCATACACATAACATTCATACACACACACACCCCGAACATCTCACAGAGCACATTAACTACACAGACTCAAGGACATCCTAGCCACCACCCAAATCATACACACACACACACACATCAAACACACAACTACCCATATATCAAAAACACAACACACACATGCACACACACACTCATTGCACACACCACACCTACAGCACACATGTATGTCATACACAAAAAAACATATAAACCAGTCTGACACCACAGTACACTATAGATATAGGACATATACCATTGAATATACACCTCATATGCACAATATATAAATCAAAATTTTATTGCACACACACCACACACACTTTATGGATTGCACTTAGATAACATAATTCACAAAGACACATTGTGCAGACACATAACATCCACACTCCACACATGCCCCCCAGATAACAGTGTCACCAAAAATTACATGTATGCCACACACACACATCACATGTGCCACACATATAACACACACATCACATACACCACACATACCATTCATATCTACCCCACCAGCAAACACACCACTTTCACTGCATATGTTCACCACACACTGCATATTTATTACAGACACATACCACATCCACTACATATTCACCAAGCATGTAACATGCAATGCCAAAATCTTCATACCACAAACACTCACCAGAAGCATGCACACACATACACATGCAATACAGAGACCTTATATACTGCACATCACACACATCGAACACATAATACATACACAGCAAACATAAATCACATATATGCAAAACACATACATGCTATAAACCTCACAGAGTCCATATTTCTACACATACTCACTGACATCTCTCAAACCTCACTCACACACTGCACAAATATCACACACACCACACATATTACAATCAACCACATTTCTTCCAAACACACACATTGCAGACACACCACACTAATTCATTGCCCTCACTGTAACTATACCACCGCACCACATATTTACCACACACAAACTGCACAAAGGACACACATAAGTCAAACTGACTTACACCACCAGACAGCATAGACACAGCCCACATACCCCACACATACTCTCCAATGGATGCCAAACACCACAAACACACAACATAGACATCACAATTTCACTGCACACACACCACACACATGACACATTCACTACACATACAGCAAAATTCACACACTGCACACACAACAGTCACAAAACTTACACATCACACACTCTGCACCACACAAATAACACACTCATTGCCTCCATTCACAGCTCATAAACTATGCACACATCGCAGAAACACAACACACACCCCACACAAAACACCCATACCATGCAACGCATACACTATGCACACACCACCCATATGACACACAAACCAAGCATGCACAAAAAAGCTACACGTAAAGCACACACATAACACACATAGAGTGTAAAAATACCTCATGCAAAAACTCCACATCTACACCATACACATGCCACACATACCAATACACACAACATGCAATACCCCTCATACATTACACATATGCCCCTACACCCCACATATATGACACACACTACACACAGGCCACAAATACACCACATATACACCACAAAAACAAGGAGTATATTAGACAATCACACATGACATACAAAGAATAAACACACAGTACATACGCCACAGACAACACTCATCACACACACCACCCAGTCATTATCATGCATACATTACACACATGTACACAGACTACCCAAAACACATATACTGCAAACATGACACATACCGCACACGATACAGATACCACAAAAATAACCATACATATCCCTCCACAAAGATAACACATACAGCATGTACACCAAAACACAACACAGACACATAACATATATCCCTACACCCACAAGAGTCACAGAAGCACTACTCACAGATCTAACACACCACACAAACAAAACACGTAAGTCAAACATCAAATGCACACGACACACGCCAAAAACACACCACACAAATTACACATATATACCAAACACACAATATATATGAAACATAAGCATCACACACAAGACAACATACATACAACACAGACATATGCCACACATACACCATAGATACCTCCCACACACCCCACATATACCATACCCATGACAAATATACACCACACACAACATATACCACATTTTCACACCACACACCACACATCTCATAGGCACCACATATAGAAGACATATATTTCACTAACACACCATGCACACACTGTTCCACAGAGCGTACATCACAACGCATCCACAGCACACACACTATAATGTCACCACACCTTAACATGTACTACACACACACAAGGCACATATGCCAATCACTGCCACCTGTAAAACACACAATGTACACACTGCACAGACCACCTTTATACAACATACACTCCACATATATACCACACCTCCCACTCATATCTACCAAACACATAATTCACATACACCACCCAATGGCCAACATCTAGCCAACACTCACTAAAATGTACATGTAAACCACACTCACACACACAATACACACAAAGCACAAACCCTGCACATACACTGCGGACACACTGCACATATTCAACACACATCACACAAACACACTCAAATATACCATACAGATACCACTCATAGGAACATGTACATCACACTAATACACACACACGACACCTTCATCAGAACCACACAACACATATACTTCACACATGGACAGCACACACTCCACACACAACATATATTCCATACACATCTACTGGACTCCACTTATTTCCATATACACCACAGAAAGAAAATACATGCACCATGCCCACAAAATACACACCACTCAAACCCCAAACATACACCATACTTACACATCAACACACACACACCACCATATATTCTCCACATGACCAAACATTTACAATGAGTGTTATTATTGAAAGATATAGGTTTAAAATCATTGTGTTTTCTGTAGGTTTCATGCTAGTAGTGATGTCTCTGGTACTTTGTGATCCTTGCAACATTTCACTCACAGAGTCCCCCTTAGAATCTCTTATAAGGCTGGTTTAGTAGTGATGAATTCCTTCAGCTTTTTAAAATAATTTTTTAATGTCTATTTTTGAGAAAGAGAGAGAGAGTGAACAATGAAGGGGAAGAGAGAGACACAGAATCTGAAACAAGCTTCAGGCTCCAAGCTGTCAGCACAGAGCCTGACGCGGGGCTCGAACCCATGAACCATGAGATCGTGACCTGAGCCGAAGTCGGATGTCCAACCAATGGAGCCACCCAGGCACCCCAAATTCCTTTAGTTTTTCTTTGTTTCAGAAAACCTTTATCTCTCCTAGTCTGAATAAGAGGATTGCTGGATAAAGGATTCTGGGATGCATATTTTTCCTATTCATCACATTGAATATTTCCTGCCATTCTTTTCTGGCCTGCCAACCAGACTTTACCCTCTACTACAAAGCTGTACTCATCAAGACAGTATGGTATTGGCACAAAAACAGACACATAGAACAATGGATTAGAATACAGACCACAGAACTGAACCCACAAAATGAAACTTTGACAAAGCCGGAAAGATTATCCAATGGAAAAAAAGCCATTCTCTTTAACAAATGGTGCTGGGAGAACTGGGCAGCGACATGCAGAAGAATGAAATTAGACCACTTTCTTACACAATTCACAAAAATATACTCAAAATGGATAAAAGACCTGAATGTGAGACAGGAAACAAAACGCTAGAGGAGAAAGCAGAAAAAACCTATTTGACTTCAACCACAGCAATTTCTTACTCAACACATCTCCAAAGGCAGGGGAATTAAAAGAAAAAATGAACTATTGGGACCTCATGAAGATAAAAAACTTCACTGCAAAGGAAACCATCAACAAAATTAAAAGGCAACCGATGGAATGGGAACAAATTTTTTTTTTGCAAATGAGATCAAATAAAGGGCTACTATTCAAAATCTATAAAAAACTCACCAAACTTTACTCCCAAAAAACAAATAATCCAGTGAAGAAATGGGCAGAAGACATGATTAGACACTTCTCTAAAGAACACATCAAGATGGTCAACAGACACATGAAAAGATCTCAACGTCATCAGGGAAGATCTCTTCCTCATCAGGGAAATACAAATCAAAACCACACTCACATACCACTTCACACTGGTCAGAGTCGCTAAAATGAACAAATCAGGAGACTATAGATGTTGGCAAGGATGTGGAGAAATGGGAACCCTTATGCACTGTTTGTGGGAATGAAAACTGGTGCAGCTGCTCTGGAAAACAGTGGAGATTCCTCAAAAAAATTTAAAAAAATAGATCTATGTTAGGACTCAGCAATGCACTGCTAGGAATTTATCCAAGGGCTACAGGAGTGCTGATGCATAGCGGCACTTGTACCTCAATGTCTTTAGAAGCACTTTCAACAATAGCCAAATTATGGAAAGAACCTAAATATACATCAACTGATGAATGGATAAAGATGTGGTTTATACATACAGTGGAATACTACTTGGCAATGAGAAAGAATGAAATCTGGCCATTTGCAACAATGTGGATGGAACTGGAGGGTATTATGAAATAGGTTAGGCAAAGACAGATACCATAAGTTTTCAGTCATAGGTGGATCCTGAGGAACTTGACCATGGGGGAGGGGAGGGGGGAAAACGTTACAGAGAGGGAAGGAGGCAAACCATAACAGACTCTTAAATACTGAGAAAAAACTGAGAGTTGATGGGGAGTGGGGGAGAGGGGAAAGTGGGTTATTGGCATTGAGGAGGGCACCTGTTGGGATGAGCTCTGGGTGTTGTATGGAAAAAATTTGACAATAAATTATATTTAATATTAAAAAACAACTTACACACAACAGACATACACCACACATGACACATGCACCACAAACACACCAAACAATACCAAACACACACCACGCTAACAGTTCATGTGTAACAGAGTTACACCACCCATACACAATGAATAAACCACACACAGCACACATATACACCACAGACGTGACAAACATACACCACACACACCTAACATGTTCACCACCATTTTACTGCACTCACATATGCACACTTAACACCCTGCAATCACACCTACACAAGACCCTCAACTCACAGGAAAACACCAGACACACCACACAGCTGTGTATGTGCTGTATATATGCTATACACACCAAAGCCCACACATCAAAAAATCTACAGACACAGTACAAATTCCTCACTAAATTATACACTAAAAACATACCTTACACAGAAACCACACACACATCAAACACACTATACATACACAACACATACACTATGTTAACCTCACATGACACACCACACACACACACCATACACATCAGACCACATATAAGCCACAAGATGGGCACACTACCACAAACACCAACAATACAAATATCACACACAACACACAAACCAAAACACTACAAAAAGCATAGACCAGACACCACACTTACCACAGACAAAATCCATATAACCCAATTGTCATATTTGTGCCAAACACAAACCGCCAACTATACACATATAATACATAGAGCTATATGTCACACATGCACTATAGTTACAACACAAATATACCATATTCTTACCAAACACATGCTAAATATACACCACACACAACATATTCGACATAATTTCACACACACACATGCTACACATACACATTGCACATGTACACCATTCATAGCCCACACAAATACAATGCATGTACCCCCACACAAGCACATCAAACATATGCTACATACACAAATCACATACAGAGAAAACAGATACAGCACACACATTCCTCCCATACATCATACATAATCCACACATAAAAACACACCACATGTACCACACACATTACATATATACAACTCATACACCACACTTGATGTACATATGCCACACTCACACCCATCAAATATATATCACACACAGTCACCACATATACCACACGCACACACCCCACATTAAAAACACCATATGCCTACAAACTGTAAGCACAATCACATACACGACACACACAAACACCACACAGATAAGACAGATACCATACACACAAACTCCACACATACTTCATACACACCCCACATTACAACTTATACCACACATACGCCCACACATCACTTACACAACACACATATACTACATACACTGAGACAACCCTAATTCACTGCACACATACCACACATACACACAAGAAATACACACCATGCACACAAGACACTTCACAACCCACACATACACCACTTGCACCCCATCCCACACCTCTATGCTACAGACCACCACAAACATATTACACTCATCACAAACACAAAAACACCACACACTGCACATAACCCAAAAAGCACAAATGCACAACACTCATATCACACATATCTTGCACATAAAAGACACAAACACAGCCTATCATTTCACTTATACTAAACACAAAAGAACATGCACAGGAAACACAAAAAACACATAAGTTATATGCTTATGGTTCATACACCTCACTGCACACCCACCAAAAATATACCACATGCACTCTACACATACCACAGATGCTTCATATATACCACACACAGACGCCATGTATTCACTGCCCAAACCATATATATGTCACACAGATACACACATACACCACACCCACACCAGAAATATGGCTTACATATATGACATATATATCACACACACACACACCACGCATACATGACACACATACCTCACTTTATATACCAAACATATATCTCATATACACCACACATATAGTACACACTCTCATACCACACATACAGCATGCACACACACACAGGCATGCCATACACATACCGGAAACACACCAAAATATACCACACACTCTTGAAGCGTAAGACTACACACCAGAAATAGAGCACACATAGTACATGCACAACGCACATACCACAGAGATGCCAAACTGTCACGAGATATATAACACACAAACACTACTTACACACACCATGTGTTCACCACGCATATATTATACACACTTCACACCAGTAAATATGCATAATAAACATCAACACCACAAATAATCACACACAATACATAAAATACACACACACTACACACAAACAACACATACACTACACACACACTTGTGCCACACAAATATCACATAAACCCCACTACAAGTGGAGAACACAGTAGGCATATACATTATGTCAACTCATACACCTTACATTCAGCACACATACACAACCCATATACCACTGACACACCACACACACTCTATACATGCCTCACAAATACCATAACCACACCCACCACATATATACCTCACAGATCATACACACAAAACATACAAAAGTACATGTATCACAACCATTCCAAACAGATACCACACACACCAGACACAAACCAAATACACCCATACACCATAAATACACAAAACAAGATACATCACTCAAGCACACCACACATACAGCACACTTACACCGCATGTACAACATGCACAATAAACATCACACACAAAGCACACACCACACATGTCATATATACACCCCAACACACCATACCCAGCACATACACACCACACATCTATTCCACACATACACATTCCACACACAACACCAAAAAAACCTTTATAGCATGCACAAACCACACAAACACACCACACAGTCTGTCTTCACACAACACGCACCACAAATAGCCCGAACATACTGCTTATTACAAATTCCACAGAGATAGCACATATCACACACTCAACGCATGTACAGCACTCATTTGCCCCACAAATACACACATATACTTCACACACCTCAAATACAATTCATTTACACCACACACAAATACCACAAACAGACAATATATTCACTACACGATAACCATGTGCTTACAAATTTCACACACACACCACAGATAACTTCATATGTACATTGATCCATGCACATACACTACAAATGCAACACACACACAATGCACACAGACATACAACACATACACCACAAACACACCAACACTATTCCACACACACCCCAAGATATATCACAGTCTCAACACACAACACACAAACACACAACCACACATATACCACACACACTGGACATACAAAAACACCCCATGCAACATATAAATGTCCTACATACAACGCACATAAGCACTCATTCCAAACACAGAGACTTATATCACATTCACATCAGACACACCACTATACTTACAAACACACCAAATTCACCACAGTCCTCAAACGTATACTGTGAAAACATACGCACACTGCACAAAAAACACACACATGATATATACACCACACAAAATGGCAAGTACAAACACTTCATGAGAAAATTATACCACATACATCTACCACATACAATCAACACACAACACAAACAATACTGCCACACTATCCATATATCACACACAACAACCATATATCATTCACAGTCCACACTGGGGAAACACATGCACAAAACACCCATGACACATGTACATGATGCACACACAGAAAAAATTCAAGCCACACCACAACCCACTCAACAGATTACACACACACTAGTGACACAGACATCAGAAAACAAGCACAACATACATGCCACAGAAAATGTATGTACTCACCACACACACACACACACACACACCATGAACCAGAAACAGTCCACACACAGACGACACATACACTGTACAATAACCAAGCCTGCCACAAAACACAGTTCCCACACAGACACCACAGACACACCTCACCTATTCCACACAGACACCACGCAAACACCATGCATATTCAACACTCACACAGAAGATACATGCACAAAACACCACATAGCTACACTGTTCATATACACAACCCATGTATCACACACATGCACTGCATACGCACACATAAAGCTATTACAATGCACGCACTATATGTCACAACGCATTTTCAAAAAAACAAGTTAGACTGCACACATGTACTCCACATGAACTACCATGCACACAAAAGCCAAGCAGACACTGCACACATACCACCTACAACACACACCACAGGCACCACACATGCATTACACATACAAGACGTCTATTTCAGAAAAACACAGCACACACCCAAAAGGTATGCAACACTTAGACACCAGACATACTGTGGTAGGGTTCCCTCCCTGAGGAAAGAAAAAAAACCCTCAAGACAATCTTGCTATTTGCATACTTGACAATATCCCTCATGACATTGTAACATAAGACCATTTAATCAGACTAAATGTATGTGTGTTACTATATATGGGAGAAAAAGAAGTAAAAATTATATTAAAAACTATGCCATGTGGTGTTTGGGACTCAGTTCTTTGGGTATGAACCCAATTGAGCGGAGATGACAGGAATAAAGTTGCTTCCTGGAAAGAAAAGTCTTGGTGTCATGACTGTGCAAAAATCCTACTATATTACTTGGGGACTATTATCTGGGATTCAGAGATGGTGTGTTTCCACCTCTTTGCTACTGGGGATGCAAACCTTAGGGCACCAGGAGAGGTGGTTCACCTGGCACCAGCAGACCTCTTGATCTTCGGGAGAATAGCCCTCCAGGCATACTGGGGTTAAGACCCCTTGTGTGCCAACTGAACCCGTGAGGCCCAAGAACCAGCTCAGGGAGTGCTGTCACACTGGTAAGAACCCGAGTTTGTTGAGGTAGTCTTGCCCGTAAGAGGCAGAGGGGAGCATGATCACCGCCCAGAGTTGCACTAGAAATTCCACCAGGGAAGAGGAACAAAACTACAACTCTAAGGCATTGGGTCCTGGGTGGCAGGTTGGAGTGGCCGTGTGACTGTGTATGTGAACTTGTCTCTCCTTCATTTCCTAGGTCAATGATTATGATAATTACCGCCAACAGTATGTGGTTATTCTACCTCAGAACGGGGACTTTTAAGGAAAATTCCCATCTGTTGCCAAAACTCCTTCTGTTTGCCTCCTTCTGATGTTGCCTAATTCTACTGGTGGAAAACAAACAAGGGAAAACTGGAGTCTGCTCCTCTGTCCTGACAAGATTTAAAACAGGGAATTCTTTCTCTGCCTTCTGCTGGCACCTCTTCTCTTCTTCCTTTCCTTCCTTCCCTTCTGTTTCTTCACCACCGGGAGGGCAGGTTGCATAACTGGCTCTTCAATGCCACAAGCACCATCAGGTCCTCCTCTCATTCTAGATGTTGAGGAATACCACTGATATCAGATTTTCCCACCAATTTTCCAAGTAAAAATTAACCATGGGGAACAAATTGTCTTATGTGGACTCAAGTAAATATCCAGTGTTTAGGCTAATTTGTTTGTTGGTTTGAGATAGACAATGTTTATCAACATTAAAAGAGCTTTTATTCTATGTAGATTTGCTGAGGATAAAATAAACTCATTTGATCTCTGTCCCAATATGTTAACAAAAGGATGACTTAAAATGGTAAATTTTGTCTGTCTCAAAGTTTTCATGGATAATTGTTAAGACAGCTTTCAAGTCTTTGGTAACTTAAAAGGTTAAAGTTTTGCTTCCATAATAAATTGAGATAGAATTCATTGGCTATATGAGATAAGAGGCAGAAGTACTAATTACTAGATGAAGGTTTGTGCTTCTGAGACTAGGGAAAAAAAGGATATTTAGAACTGTTGAAAAACGTGCTTTGTGCTTAATGGATTCATAAGTTAGCCATCTAAAAAAACTGATGTAACATAGAGTTCATAATTGGTTATTTTTCACTGGAGACTAAGATTTCTAAGAGTTAAAATTCTGCTATATGTAGTTTAAACTGATAAAAATAAAAACAATTCTGTATGTAGAAATTTAGGAGATATAAAAAAGATATAAGAAATGAAAAAATATTTTTGTTGAAGGTAAAAGAAAGTAAATTTGTCCTAAAAGAGACTGGTTTTTTGGAGAAAAATGGCTTGGGACAAAATCTAAATGCAAAGAAAATTTGTAAAAATTTTGTGAAGGAAAATATTTAAAAAGACACTTTATTTGTGGCCAGAACGCATTAAGGTTAAAATAAATGGATTTTAATAGTACACAGGTGCCTAGAAATGCAAGCCGGTACCAGCCACTCTGGAAAACAATATGGAGGTTCCTCAAAAAAACTAAAAATAGAAGTTTATGACCCAGCAATTGCACTATTGGGCATTTATCCATGGGATACAGGTGTGCTGTTTTGAAGGGAAACAAGCACTATCAACAATAACCAAAGTATGGAAAGTGCCCAAATATCTATCAGTGGATGAATGGATAAAGATGTGGTATATATACAATGGAGTATTTGGCCATCAAAATGAATGAAATGTTGTTATTTGCAACTACATGGATGGAACTGGAGGGTATTATGCTAAATGAAACTAGAGAGAGACAAAACTCATGATTTCACTCATATGAGGACTTTAAAGAGACAAAATAGATGAACATAAGAGAAGGGAAACAAAAATAATATAAAAACAGGGAGAGGGACAAAATAGAGGAGACTCATAAATATGGAGAACAAACAGGGTAGCTAGAGGGGTGGTGGGAGGGGGGATGGGCTAAATGGGTAAGGGGCATTAAGGAATCTAATCCTGAAATTATTGTTGCACTTTAAGCTAATTTGGATGTAAATTTTAAAAATTAAAAAAATAAAAATAAGTTAAAAGAAAGTACACAGTTGTGGTGGATAAGCTTAGGAATCCCCTGGGCTTACACCAATGGGTTAATAAGGCATGAAGAAGTATAAATCCATAGGATGCTCATGCCCGAGTTTAGGCAAAAAAGATTAGACGAATAAGGATAGAGAAAGGGGGCTTGGGTCCCCAGAACAGAGGGAGGGGAAAAGGCCCCAATATAGAACATAGTTATATGAAATAAACAAGATTAGATATTCAGAGTGGAAGCACCAATTTAGTACTATAGCAGAAAGCTGCTTTCACAGGAAGAAAGGACCAAGTTAGGTAAACAGGAAAATTGGGCTCTAGACCACTGTGCCGCAGGTGTAGCAACCTAGAGCAGAGATGATTAACAAAAGAAAAATGCCTTTTTTACTCTTGAGGTTATTTCCTCTGTCTTATCCCCTAGGCTAGCTAAGATAAACAGATGTGTTGCCTCATTTCTGCTCTAAACCTTCTGTCTGCCTGGCATCAGGACTTTGCTTTGTATTAACCCCAAACCCTAATCCCAAATATCTTCAAGACCCTCTTTCCCTCATGTCCACAAGTTAATATTCAACAGATTCCTTGAATACACCACACACACATAACATAGACTACACACAACCACACATACATCTCTCACACCACACATGCAACACACACATCAGAGACACAAACCACAAATACCACACACACATTGTGCATGTACACCATACCTGGTTCACATATATACAACACATATCATCCACATTCACACCACACACACACACACCACACATATGCCACACACAGAAACCACACACACGGAAAACAATGGATACAGGACACTCAAGACACCCATACACCATACATATTCCACACAACAAAAACAGACCATACTTACCACACACACATTACATATACACACCACACTTGATGCCCATATGCCACATTCACACATCGAACACATATCACACACACCACATATACCATATACACATACCCTTCAAAAGAAAAAATATGACTACATATATTGCAAGCACAGATACATGACCCATACACCACATACACCACACAGATACACAACACAGATGCCACACACACAAACTACACACCTACTTCATACACCCACCACATACACCACAACTAGCAGCACAAATACCCCCACACATCACTGACATAAAACATATATACTACACAAACAGAAACAAACTACATTCAATCCATATATACCACATGTTTACTACACAAATACACACCTAATACACATCATGCACACCAGAAGACACTTCACCACCTACACATACACCACTTACACTCCATCCCACCAACCATATGCTGCACACCACCACAAACATTACATACATCACAAAGGAAACACAAACACCACATAAAGATCACAGATATACAACACCCTGCACATAAACGACACAAACAACCCATATACACAACACCCACACCACACATATCCCCATATAAAGGACACATACACAGCATCTCATGTCACTTATACCAAACACACAAAGTACATACACAGGAAACACACAAAACACATAAGTTACATGCACACAGTACATACACCTCACAGCACACCCACCACAAATCTACATGCACACTACACACACCAAAGATGTTCCATATATACCACACACAGACACACCACATGCATATGCCATACAGAAACACACATACACCACCCCAACACCAGACATAGTTCACATACATCAGACACATACCACAAATACACCCCACACACATAAATGCCACACACAACTCACATGTCAAACATACATCCCATATATACCACACATATCTTATACACACTCTCACTGATGCACACCACACATACAGCACATGCACACAAGCATGCTGTACATGTACCAGAAACAAAAAATATACTACACACATCCTCCAAAATATACCACACACTCATGAATCATAACACATACACACCAGAAATAGAGCACACATAGCACATGCACAATGCACATACCACAGAAATGCCAAACATTCACGAGACATATAACACACAAACACTACCTACACATAGCAATTGTACATCACATGTATATTGTACATAGTTCACACCAGCAAATATGCATAACAAACATCAATACCACATATAACTACACAGAATACATATCACACACAAACATGTCACACACCTCCAATACAACACATTTACACCACACACAGATACCATAAACACACCACACATTCATGACACAATAACCATGTCCTTACAATGTTTACACACCACACACACACCTCACGCAGTAACCACATATGTACATAGATCCACATGTATAAACTACACAAGCCTAATACATACAATGCACACAGACACACCACACATACACCACATACATCAACATTATTCCACACAAACACTCCACAGATATAACACACTCGCCAAACATAGCACACGCATACACCAAACGTACCACACCTACACACCCCAATATACCGATACACCCAATATATCCCATATACATACCACCTAAACCACACATCAACACTCATTTCAGAGACATACTACATTAATATCAGACATATACCATATATATACACAGCAAACTCACCACACTCCTCAAACATATACTGTGAACACACACCCATGCCACACAGAAAGCACACACATGATACGTACACCACACACAACGGCACATAGCACACTTCCATAAGAAAAATATAGCACACACTTTTATTACATGCAAACCGAAACACAACACGTACAGCACTGCCACACCACCCATATACCACACACACAATCCATATACCATTCAAAGACCACACCAACGAATCACATACAACACACAAACACATGCACTACACCATTTCTACACAGAAAAAAATCAATACACACAACAAAATCCACACAACAAATACACCACACACACACCAGTTACACACACAGAAACATAACATGTACAATATACACACCACAGAGAATGTATGTACTCACTACCCACGCACACCACAAACCATAAACAGAAACAATCCCACAAAACGCAAATCAAATACATACCATGGATTCAACCACCATTATCATGCATATGCCACACTCAGTGTACACACACACTACAACCCACATATTCCAAATGTACACCCCATTTATAATATACACACTCCTACAGATACATACTACATACTCCACACAGACCACACGTTTACCACACACACAAATACACATACACCACACAAAGACAATACATATTCTGTACAAAAACCAAGACTGCCACAAAACACAGTCCCCCCACACACACCACAGGCACACCACATCTATTCCACACACATATATACACCACACAAACGCCACAAACACAAGCTACACATATACAACACTCTCATAGATGATACTTTCACCAAACACCACCTAGCTACACTGTTCATACACAATCCATGTATCACACACATGCATTCCACAAACACATTAAAAACTATTACAATGCACACACCATATATTTCACACACAGACTGAACCCATTCACCATGTAACACTGCACACACTGTACACACTCCACGCACACTACACACACACCACACAGACAACATACCCACAAGCAACACATGCAGTGTGCACACTGCACATAACCACATACACACAACACATATACCATGCACACATAAGACAAGCAGACACTACACACATACCACATACAACACATTTTCACCACACACCACACATACATTACACATATAAGATGCCTAGTTCAGAAACACACACCACATATATATGACACATATGCCATATGCACATACCTCCCATGCACCAATCCTCACCCTACAGATACCACACACAACACATATACCATACACACACCACACATAAACCACACACATGACATACAAACCACACTCACCACACAGCATCCAGATTCCACACAACATTCGACACATATTTGCCACCACAAACTACCCACAACCACAAAAACACCACACCTACACCACATGGACAATGCACATACACTATGCATATATTACCCACATGTACCACACACAACACACAAAATGTACAGACACCACACGCTCACCATACTCACCATACTCGTAACACACACAACACATAGAAGACAAACAAAACACTTCATACATACACTGAACCCATGTGTACAGCACACACAAAGCATAGACCAGCTTTTAAACAAAAACATACTATATTCACACAGGGAAGCATGCACACACCTCATACACACCACAAAACGCACATAAGTCACACATACCACATAACATGCATATACCGCACACAACACACCTATACATAAATGACCCATCCACCATGCACACCCCACAGATATACAACACAGATGTCACACACACAAACTCCACTCCATTTGCCACTCAAGCACTACACATACATGGCATGGAAACCACAAAGGTATATCACAAATATCACTGCACACATATCACGTACATAATACATGCACCACGCCTATACACACACAAACACACAACACATATGCCACATACACACACCCTATAGAAGAAAGAGAATAGGCTCACATATACTGTAAGCACAATCAGATATATGACCATTCACACCATAGACACATAACACAGATGCCACACATACAAGTTCAACTCCTTTCACCACTCAAACACTACATATACGTGACAAGGAAACTACACATGTATCTCACAAATACCACACATAACACACTTACTGCACACACATCACACACACCTAACACAGGCACCACACCTATATCACACACACACACAAACACTTCATAACACACATAGCACATGGAAATAACACATTCAGCACCAACACCACCACACACAATGCATACAACACATACTCAAGCACTAATGACACATATAACACACATACAACACAATGAACACACATCAAAACAATGAACTATATCACCTCACACCTGTCAGAAGGGCTAATATTCACAACACAAGAAACAGGTGCTGGCAAGGGTGTGGAGAAAGGGAAACTCTCTTAAACTGTTGGTGGGAATGCAAACTGGTGCAGTCACTCTAGAAAACAGTATGAAGTTTTCCGCCAATGTTAAAAATAGGACTGGCCTGGGCCATCTGGATGGCTCAGTCACATTTCCATCTTACTTTTGATATCTGCTCAAGTCAGAATCTCACAATCATGGGATTGAGCTATTTTGAGTTCTGCACCAGCAGTATGAAGCTTACTTGGGATTCTTTCTTCCTGTCTCTTTCGGCCCCTCTCCCTTTCTTGCTCTTTCGCACTCTTTTTCTCTCAAAAAAATTCATTAAAAGAAAATACCTTTTAAAAAGTAGAAGTACCCTGTGATCCAGCAATTGCACTATCAGGTGTTTGCCCAAAGGATACAGGAATGCCAATTGGAAGGGATACAGGCAGCTCAATGTTTTTAGCAGTATTATGAGCAATAGCCAATTATGGAAAGGGCTCAAATTTCCATTGACTGAAGAATGGATGGGGATGTGATATATATACACAATGGAATATTACTCATCCATGAAAGAGAATGAAAACTTGTCATTTTCAATGATGTGAATGGAGCTAGAGAGTATAATGCTAAGCTAAAAAGTCAGAGAAAGGCTTATACCATATGACTTCATTCTTTTGTGAAATGTAGGAAAAAAACCAAATAAGTGATCATGGGGGAAAAAAGCATCAAAGAAACATACTCTTAACTATAAAGAAAAACTGGTGGTGGATTGCGAGGGAAGATGGCGGCGTAGGAGGACGCTGGGCTCCCCGCGCATCCTGCTGATCACTTAGCTTCCACCTACACCTGCCTAAATAACCCAGAAAGCCGCCAGAGGATCAGCAGAACGGAGTCTCCGGAGCCAAGCGCAGATGAGAGGCCCACGGAAGAGGGTAGGAAGGGCGGCAAGGCGGTGCGCGCTCCACGGACTAGCGGGAAGGAGCCGGGGCGGAGGGGCGGCCGCCGGCCAAGCAGAGCCCCCGAGTCTGGCAGGCAAAAGCGGAGGGGCCTGACGGACTGTGTTCCGACAGCAAGCGCGACTTAGCGTCTGGGAGGTCATAAGTTAACAGCTCTGCTCAGAAAGCGGGAAGGCTGGGGGACAAAGGGAGGGAGAGCTGCTGAGCCCCAGGACGACAGAGCTCAGTTTGGTGGGGAACAAAGGCGCTTGCCAGCGCCATCTCCCTCGCCCATCCCCCAGCCAAAATCCCAAAGGGAACGATTTCCTGCCAGGGAATTTGCTCGCTCCGCGCAAACACCCAACTCTGTGCTTCTGCGGAGCCAAACCTCCGGCAGCGGATCTGACTCCCTCCCGCTGCCACAGGGCCCCTCCTGAAGGGGATCACCTAAGAGGAAGCGAGCTAAGCCTGCCCCTCCTGACCCTGTGCACCTTGCCTACCCACCCCAGCTAATATGCCAGATACCAAGCACCACAAGCCTGGCAGTGTGCAAGTAGCCCAGATGGGCCACGCCACCCCACAGTGAATCCTGCCCCTAGGAGAGGGGAAGAGAAGGCACACACCAGTCTGACTGGTGTGTTCACACAAAGTGAACAATTTAGAAGTCATGTCCTTGTAAAACATTCCACTTGAAGTGTGAGCTAAAGACCTTGAGATAGGAGAGAAGGTTACAAGAAAATAACTATGTTGTTCCTTTATGAGTGATCACACAAAGGAACATTTTTAGAATTAGGTAATGCTGAGAAACATAGGTAACGCATGCTACAAGGAATTTGCTAAGAAATATAAAGCCACGTTTGCTACAATAAAAGCGGCCAGTTTAACACACTGCTGTTGTCTGTCCATTTCATTTTTGTTTTTATTTTATCTTCACCTCGCATAGATTTTCAAACACTTCCAACTTCGTGAAACTAGGTACTAGGTGAACTATGGTTCTCCACAGGGTTCTTTCGCCACTTTTCACCACCGACCCCGCACGGATTTTCAAACACTTCAAGCTGAGTGAAGCTTTAAAAATTTTAAAAGAATGTTTCACCACGGTGTTGCTTCATAGAGATGAGTGTATGGCAGTTTCCACAGAGTCCCTTCAGGAGTTTTCAAAAACTTCTAACCTGATGAGTCAAGACGTTAGCTGGAGGATGGTTTCCATACAGCGTTCTTTCACAGAACTGAGTGTATGGCACGTCCCTCATAGGCCGCTCGAGCGTTCTCAGTCTCTTCTAACTTAGTGAGACAGGATGTTAGTAGAGAAAAGGTGTTCGCAGAGTGTTGCATTACAGAGCTGAGTATCTGGCACTTTATCTGCAAGCCCCTTACAGGTTGTCGCACATTTCTAACTTAGTGACACAAGACGTTAGAAGAAAGAAAGATTTTTGTTCATAGTGCTCTTTCCCAAAGTGGAGAACATAGCACTATCCTCATAGGCTCCGCGTTGGTTGGCGTAGCCTTCTAACGTAGAGGAACCACATGTAGGTGAAAGATGGCTTCGCCACAGTGTTGTTTTACAGAGTTGAGTATATGGCACTTCCCCGTTAGTTCCCCTCAAAGGTTTGCTTACACTGCTAACTTGTGAAACAAGGTGTTAGCTGAAAGATGTATTTCCCTGTGTGTTGTTTGACAGAACTGAGTACATGGCTCTTTGCTCATAGGTCCTGCATAGGTTTTCCAATTCTTCCAACCTGGTGAAACCAAGATGTCAGGTGAAACACCGTTTCCCCACAGGGTTGAGTCACCTGGGTTGTTTGGCCGCTTCCTCATAGGACTCGCCTACTTTACAAACGCTTTTAACATAGTGAAACCAGCTGTTAGTTGAAAGGTGGTTGCAACACAGTGTTGTTTCACAGAGACGAATATATGTCACTTTCCCCATAGGCCTCGCATGGCTTTTCAAACACGTGTAGGTAAATCATATAAGATGATGGGTGAAGGATCGGTGAAGGGATGATGGACAGTGTTCTCATACAGGGGCAAGTGTATGCCACGTTCCACAATGACCTCTCATCGTATTCAAACACTTTTAAATAAGTGCAACCGGTTGTTAGTGGACGGTTTCCCCACACTGGTGCACAGAGTTGAGGACATGACACTCTCTCTGTGTTGCCATCCCGTGCGTTCTCAAACACTTCTAGTGAAAGATGGTAGTGGAAAGATGACTTCCCCTCAGTGTTTCATAGAGCTGAGTTTGTGGCACGTTCGGGGTTGGCGGCGCAAGCCGTTTCAGAAGGTTTTAGTGTACTGCAAGAATTGATTTGGAAGATCATTTCCCCAAAGAGTTGAGACACGGCGTTAGTCAACGTAGGCCCCTTCCTCGTAAGCCCCACAAAGTTTTCAAAGCCTTTGGTCTTCTTTTAAAAACCAGTTATTATTTGAAAGATGATTTCACCACACCTCTGACAGAGTTCAGTACGTGACACTTTCCGTGTAGGCCCTCGGATGTTTACAAACCCTAAATGTGTGAGAAGAGATGTTTTTTGGAAGAGGCTTTCACCACGTGTTGTTTCACAGAGTCGAGCATGTGGCACTTTCTGCCTAGGCCCCGCATGGCATTTGAAACACTTCTAAATTAGCAAAACAAAATGTTATTTGAAAGATGGCATCAGTACACTGTTGTCACAGAGTTGAGTATTTTGCATTTCTCCGTTGGCTCTCCTCGAGTGTTTTCAGAGACTGCTAACTTACTGAAACAAAGTGTTTGTTGAAAGATGCTTTCGCCACAGGGTTTTTTCAGAGTGTCCGTGTAGACCCCGCATAAGTTTACAAACCCTTCCATCTTTGTGAATGGAGATGTTGGTTGAAAGATTGTTTCATTCCAGTGCTGCTTCACAAAGTTGAGTATAGGGCACTTTCCTCATAGGCCTCGTGAAAGTTTTCAAACAATATTAACAGAGTGAAATCAGATGTTACACGACAGATTGTTTCCCCAAAGTGCGGTTTGACAGACTTGAGTATCTGTCACTTTCCGCAAATACCCTGCGTTGTTTTCTCTAACTTCAAACTTTGTGAAATCAGATGTTAAGTGAAAGATGGTCTCCACACAGTGCGGAGTTGAGTGTATGGCACTTTCCGCATTGGCCGCTCATGGGTTTTCAAACACTTCTAAGAGTGAGAGAAGGTGGTAGTTGGCAGATCTTTTCCCCAGAGTGTTGCATTACATAGTGGAGTATATGGCACTTCAGGTGTCAGCCCCGCAGAGTTCTCAAACGCTTTTAACCTTGAGAAACCATATGTGTGCTGAAGATGGTTTCCCCCGCCGTGTTTCACAGTGTGGAGTACATAGCGTGGAGTACTTTACGTGTAGGCCGAGGATGTGTTTTCAAACACTTCTAACATAGTAAAACAATATGATATTGGGAAGATGGGCTCGCCAGTGTTTTTAACACGAAGTTGAGTATATGGCACTTTGTACATAAGCTCAAATAATTTTCACTCATGATTAACCTAGGGCAATCAGCTACTCCTTGAAAGCTGGTCTCACCACACTGTTGTTTTACTGAGTTGAGTATACGGCACTTTCCTCATTGGCCGCGCAAGGGTTTTCAAACATTTCTAACTAAGGGAAACAGGATGTCAGTTGAAAGATTCTGTCCCCAAAGTGTATCTCACAGAAATGAGTATATGGCACTTTCGTTTTTGACACCGTATGTGTTTTCAAGCTCTCTTAACTTAGTGAAACCAGATATTAATTGAAAGGTAGTTTCCCCACCGTGTCGTTTCATGGAGTTCAGTATATGGCACTTTCCACACAAGCACGGCATACATTTTCCAATTCTTCTTAGTGCACCTTAGTTAGGCAGGTGAGAGATGGTTTCACCACAGGGTTGTTTCACCGAGTTGTCTGGCCGTTTTCTCCTAGGCTTCGTCTAGTTTTCAAACAATTTTCACATAGTGAAACCCAGATGTTAGTTGAAAGATTTTTGCAACATAAAGTTTCACAGAGTTGAGTATATGGGACTTCCGTGTAGCTCCCTCATTTGTTTTCAAATACATCCACTTAATGAAACAAAGGATGGGTGAAAGACAGTAGAGCCACTGTGTTCTCTCAGAGATGTAAGTGTATGACACCTTCGACGTATACCACACATCTTTTCCAAACACTTCCAAATTTGTGGAAAAAGATGTTAGTTTAAAGATGGTTTCACCACAGTGTTGTGTCACAAAGTTGAGTATACGGTGTTGTCCCACATAGTGTCCGCCTCGGTTTTCAAACATGTCTTAGTGAAACAAAATGTTGTCGCCCTCGTCTTTTCATTGAGTTGAGTGTACTGCATAAATTTCAATGCTGTTCCCATAGCGAAACCGGATGTTTTTTGAACGATGGTTTCAACACAAGTTTCACAGAGTCAAATATATATATATATATATATATATATGTTTCTTTCCGCACAGGTGTAACTTGGTGAAAGCTGATGTTCCTGGAATATGGTCTCCGCCCAATGTTTCATAGAGGTGAAGTTATGGTACATTCGTTGTTGGCTCCGCCAGTGTTTTCCACTTGTTTTAACTACGTATGACAAGATGCTATCTGAAACCTATTATCCCCCAACTTTGCATTAGAGAGTTGAGTATAAGGCTCTTTTGGTATAGGCTCCACGTGGTTTTCAAAGGATTTTAACATTGTTTCAGAGATCACTATGTGGCGCTTTCCTTTTAAGTACCGCATTGGTCTTCAAATTCTTCTAACATACGGAAAGGTGATGTTAGTTGAAAGATGGTTCCCCCCCCACAACCGTGTTGTTTCACAAAGTGGAGTACATGACTCTTTTCCCTGTAAGACCTGCATAAGTTTTCAAACACTTCTAAATTTGTGAACCGAGATGTTAGTAGAAAGAGGGTTTTACCGAGTTAAGTGTATGGCACTATCCTCATGGGCTGTGCCTGGGTTTTCAAACACTTCGAAGATATGGAAACAAGATGTTCTTTGAAAGATTGTGGTCCCAGAGAGTTATATCACAGAGGCCAGTATATGGCACTTAACATTTTTGGCACCGCAGGCGTTTTCAAACTCTTCTAACTTTTGAAACGAGATGTTGGTTTGAAGATTGTTTCACCAATATGTTGCACAAAGTTGTGTAAATGGCATTTTCCGCATAATCTCCGCGTAAGATTTCAAACACTTCTACCTTAGTGAAACAAAATGTCAGTTAAAAGAAGGTTTCCCCACAATGTTTCATAGAGTTGAGTTTATTACGCTGTTGGCCCAATTGTTTTCAAAGTGTTTTAACTTGGGGAACCAAGACATTAGCTGAAAGATTTTTTCTCCCACAGTGTTGTATTACAGACTTGAATGCTTGGCCCCTTCCGCATAAGCTTCACATAGTTTTCAAAGGCTTTTGACTTCGTTAAGCCAGAGGTTACTTGAAAGATGGTTTCACCACACACAAAAAAAGATGGTTTGACAGAGTTCAGTACATGTGACTATCCATTTAAGCCCCACATGTGATTACAAACACTTTCAACTTGGTGAAAGGAGACCTTAGTTGAAAGATGGTTTCCCCACAGGGTTGTTTCACGGAGTTCAGCATTTGGCACTTCGGATGTTGGCCCCGCCTGAGTTTTCAAACATTGCCGTATTAGTGAAACTAGTGTTAATGGAAAGGTGTTTTCGTCACAGTGTGTTTTGGAACGCAGTAGATGGCACTATCCGTGCAGGGCCAACAAAGTTTTTCAAACACTTGTAAGTTTCTGAAGCGCAATGTTAAAGATGGTTTCACCACCGTGTTGTGTCACAGAGTTGAGTATATGGCACTTTCTGCCGAGGCCCCGCATGAAATTTGAAACACTTGTAAATTAGTAACACCAGAGGTCAGTTGAATGATGGTATGAACACACTGTTGTGTCACAGAGTTGAGTGTATTGCACTTCCTCCTTAGTTGCCTCAAGGGTTTTCAAAGACTACTAAGTGAATAAAGGTTAGTTGCAAGATGGTTTCCCCACACTATTTTCTTTTTTCGCAGAGTTGAGTAATATGGCACTTTCCTGGTAGGCCTTGTATATATAGGTTTACATGTCCTTCTATCTTTGTGAAAGGAGATGATGTTTGAGAGAAGTGTTCATCCCAGTGTTGTTTTTCATACACTTGAATATATAGCACTTTCCTTTTACGCCCAGCAAAGGGTCCTCAAACACCTCCAACTTAGTTGAGCTAGGTGTTAGGTAAGGAAAGGTTCTCTAGAATGATGTTTCACCAATTTGAGCACACGGCGCGTTCGTTATACTTGTAGGTCTAGGATTTCAACACTTCTAACTTTGTGAAAGCAGTGTTGAATTGAAAGGTGGTGTACCCACAGTGTTTCAGAGTGTTGAGTCTATGCCAATTTCCTTTAGGACCCGCGTGGATTTCCAAACCCTTCTAACTTAATTAAACCACATATACTTTGAAAGATGGTTTCAGCACAATGCAGTTTCACAGATTGGACTGCATGGAATTATCCGCATAGGTCCCTCCTGGGTTTCCAAACACTTGTAACTTAGTGCAACCAGATGTTATTTGAAAGATGGTTTCTTCACAGGGTTGTTTCACAAAGCTGAGTATAGGACACTTTCCTCAGAGGCCCCGCATAGGTTTTAAACAATTGTAACTTAGAATCAAACAAGATTTTAGTTGAAAGAGGGTTTATCCACTCCGTTGCTCCACAAAGTTCAGTGTATGGCCCTCTCCGCGCCCCCTTGCACAATTGCAAACAGTTTTAACGTAGTGAAATCGGATGTTGAAAGATGGTTTTAACCACCATGGTTTCCTCTGAGTTGATTACGTGGTACTTTAATTGTAGGCCCCGCATGGGTTTTCAAACGCTTTTAACTTATTGAACAAAAATGATGAAAGATGACCTTCTCACAGTTTTTTCACAGGGTTGAATACAGGTGCTTCCTCCATAGGAACCGCGTAGGTTTTAAAGCATTTTTAACATAGGAACGCCTGGGTGGCTCACTCGGTCAAGCGTCCGACTTCGGCTCTGGTCATAATCTCGTGGTTCATGAGTTCGAGCCACGTATCAAGCTCCGTGCCCAGAGCTTGGAGCCTGGAGCCTGTTTGCATTCTCTCTCCTTCTCTGTGCTCCTCCCCTGCTTGCACTCTGTCTCTGTCTCTCTCTCTCTCTCTCTCTCAAAATTAAACATTAAAAAAACTTTTTAAACATTTCTAACATAGGGAAAGCAGATATTACTTGAAAGATTGTTTCTTTACAATTTTTCAGTGTCGAGTATGTGTCACTTCCCTCATAGTTCCCCGAAAAAGAATTCAAACACTTCTAATTTTAAGGAACAAGATGTTAATTGAAAGATGGTTTCACTAGAGTATTGTTTGACAGAGTTGAGTATGGCATTTTTTCTATTGGTTTTCAAATACTTGTAAGTTAGTGAAACGAGATTAGAGTTAAAAGATGTTTTCCAAACCCAGTGTTGTATCACAGAGTAGATTACCTGGTTCCGTCCAAATAGGCTCCGCACAAGTTTTCAGAGACTTCGAACTTGGCCAAAGATGTTACTTAAAGATGGTTTCCTAACAGTGTTTCAAAGAGATGAGTATGAGCCACTTTCATTGTACACCCTGCATGTATTTTCAAACAATTCTCACTTGGTGAAACCAAATCATATTTGAAAGATAGTTTCCCCAAAGTGCTTTTGACATACTTGAGCACACGAAACTTTCCGCATAGACACTGCATAGGTTTTTCAAACACTTCTGAATTTCCGAAATGAGATGTGAGGTGAAAGGTGGTTTCCCCACACTCACTGGGTTGCATAAATGGCACTTTCCGTGTACGCTCTGCATGGGTATAGAAACCATTCTCAGTGAAATCGTAGCTTCTTCGTTGATATTAGTCCCTGTAAGTGTTGTTTGACAGAGTTAACTATATGGCACTTTCTCCATAGGCCAGGCATTTTTCAAATCATCTTAGTGAAACCAGATTTACTTGAAATATTGGTTCTCTTCAGTGTTGAGTCATAGAGTTGAGTATATGGCACTTTCGTTATAGGCTCCACATTGGTTTTCAAACACTAACAGTGACACTAGATGTTAATTGAAAGATAGTTTCCCAACAGTACTGTATCAGAGAGATGAGTATATATATGGCACACTATGCCATAAATAGGCCCCACCTAGGTTTCCAAACACTTCTGTACTGAAACCGAAGTTAGTTGACAGGTGGTTTCTTCAACAGTAATTTTTCAAAGTTAAGAATATATCACTTTCATCATAGTTTCCGTATAAGTTTTAAAACATTTCTTAGTGAACAAAGATGGTTGACTGATGGTTTTCGCCTCTGAAAGGGCCGTAAGCTCAACGGTGTGGGGAAAAAAAAACGTTGTGGAGAAATATCTTCCAACTTCCAACGTGCTTCGCAAAGAGAGAAATGTTGAAA
Organism: Panthera leo; assembly: GCF_018350215.1. Lineage (NCBI taxonomy): Eukaryota > Metazoa > Chordata > Mammalia > Carnivora > Felidae > Panthera > Panthera leo. The sequence continues at coordinate 28,484,517 of NC_056684.1, read as the reverse complement.
TCAGATCCGGAAGTGTAAAAAAACTGTTAATTACTCAACTTTGTGGAAAAAAATTGTGGGGCCTATTTATGGCATAGTGTGCCATATATATACTCATCTCTCTGATACAGTACTGTTGGGAAACTATCTTTCAATTAACATCTAGTGTCACTGTTAGTGTTTGAAAACCAATGTGGAGCCTATAACGAAAGTGCCATATACTCAACTCTATGACTCAACACTGAAGAGAACCAATATTTCAAGTAAATCTGGTTTCACTAAGATGATTTGAAAAATGCCTGGCCTATGGAGAAAGTGCCATATAGTTAACTCTGTCAAACAACACTTACAGGGACTAATATCAACGAAGAAGCTACGATTTCACTGAGAATGGTTTCTATACCCATGCAGAGCGTACACGGAAAGTGCCATTTATGCAACCCAGTGAGTGTGGGGAAACCACCTTTCACCTCACATCTCATTTCGGAAATTCAGAAGTGTTTGAAAAACCTATGCAGTGTCTATGCGGAAAGTTTCGTGTGCTCAAGTATGTCAAAAGCACTTTGGGGAAACTATCTTTCAAATATGATTTGGTTTCACCAAGTGAGAATTGTTTGAAAATACATGCAGGGTGTACAATGAAAGTGGCTCATACTCATCTCTTTGAAACACTGTTAGGAAACCATCTTTAAGTAACATCTTTGGCCAAGTTCGAAGTCTCTGAAAACTTGTGCGGAGCCTATTTGGACGGAACCAGGTAATCTACTCTGTGATACAACACTGGGTTTGGAAAACATCTTTTAACTCTAATCTCGTTTCACTAACTTACAAGTATTTGAAAACCAATAGAAAAAATGCCATACTCAACTCTGTCAAACAATACTCTAGTGAAACCATCTTTCAATTAACATCTTGTTCCTTAAAATTAGAAGTGTTTGAATTCTTTTTCGGGGAACTATGAGGGAAGTGACACATACTCGACACTGAAAAATTGTAAAGAAACAATCTTTCAAGTAATATCTGCTTTCCCTATGTTAGAAATGTTTAAAAAGTTTTTTTAATGTTTAATTTTGAGAGAGAGAGAGAGAGAGAGACAGAGACAGAGTGCAAGCAGGGGAGGAGCACAGAGAAGGAGAGAGAATGCAAACAGGCTCCAGGCTCCAAGCTCTGGGCACGGAGCTTGATACGTGGCTCGAACTCATGAACCACGAGATTATGACCAGAGCCGAAGTCGGACGCTTGACCGAGTGAGCCACCCAGGCGTTCCTATGTTAAAAATGCTTTAAAACCTACGCGGTTCCTATGGAGGAAGCACCTGTATTCAACCCTGTGAAAAAACTGTGAGAAGGTCATCTTTCATCATTTTTGTTCAATAAGTTAAAAGCGTTTGAAAACCCATGCGGGGCCTACAATTAAAGTACCACGTAATCAACTCAGAGGAAACCATGGTGGTTAAAACCATCTTTCAACATCCGATTTCACTACGTTAAAACTGTTTGCAATTGTGCAAGGGGGCGCGGAGAGGGCCATACACTGAACTTTGTGGAGCAACGGAGTGGATAAACCCTCTTTCAACTAAAATCTTGTTTGATTCTAAGTTACAATTGTTTAAAACCTATGCGGGGCCTCTGAGGAAAGTGTCCTATACTCAGCTTTGTGAAACAACCCTGTGAAGAAACCATCTTTCAAATAACATCTGGTTGCACTAAGTTACAAGTGTTTGGAAACCCAGGAGGGACCTATGCGGATAATTCCATGCAGTCCAATCTGTGAAACTGCATTGTGCTGAAACCATCTTTCAAAGTATATGTGGTTTAATTAAGTTAGAAGGGTTTGGAAATCCACGCGGGTCCTAAAGGAAATTGGCATAGACTCAACACTCTGAAACACTGTGGGTACACCACCTTTCAATTCAACACTGCTTTCACAAAGTTAGAAGTGTTGAAATCCTAGACCTACAAGTATAACGAACGCGCCGTGTGCTCAAATTGGTGAAACATCATTCTAGAGAACCTTTCCTTACCTAACACCTAGCTCAACTAAGTTGGAGGTGTTTGAGGACCCTTTGCTGGGCGTAAAAGGAAAGTGCTATATATTCAAGTGTATGAAAAACAACACTGGGATGAACACTTCTCTCAAACATCATCTCCTTTCACAAAGATAGAAGGACATGTAAACCTATATATACAAGGCCTACCAGGAAAGTGCCATATTACTCAACTCTGCGAAAAAAGAAAATAGTGTGGGGAAACCATCTTGCAACTAACCTTTATTCACTTAGTAGTCTTTGAAAACCCTTGAGGCAACTAAGGAGGAAGTGCAATACACTCAACTCTGTGACACAACAGTGTGTTCATACCATCATTCAACTGACCTCTGGTGTTACTAATTTACAAGTGTTTCAAATTTCATGCGGGGCCTCGGCAGAAAGTGCCATATACTCAACTCTGTGACACAACACGGTGGTGAAACCATCTTTAACATTGCGCTTCAGAAACTTACAAGTGTTTGAAAAACTTTGTTGGCCCTGCACGGATAGTGCCATCTACTGCGTTCCAAAACACACTGTGACGAAAACACCTTTCCATTAACACTAGTTTCACTAATACGGCAATGTTTGAAAACTCAGGCGGGGCCAACATCCGAAGTGCCAAATGCTGAACTCCGTGAAACAACCCTGTGGGGAAACCATCTTTCAACTAAGGTCTCCTTTCACCAAGTTGAAAGTGTTTGTAATCACATGTGGGGCTTAAATGGATAGTCACATGTACTGAACTCTGTCAAACCATCTTTTTTTGTGTGTGGTGAAACCATCTTTCAAGTAACCTCTGGCTTAACGAAGTCAAAAGCCTTTGAAAACTATGTGAAGCTTATGCGGAAGGGGCCAAGCATTCAAGTCTGTAATACAACACTGTGGGAGAAAAAATCTTTCAGCTAATGTCTTGGTTCCCCAAGTTAAAACACTTTGAAAACAATTGGGCCAACAGCGTAATAAACTCAACTCTATGAAACATTGTGGGGAAACCTTCTTTTAACTGACATTTTGTTTCACTAAGGTAGAAGTGTTTGAAATCTTACGCGGAGATTATGCGGAAAATGCCATTTACACAACTTTGTGCAACATATTGGTGAAACAATCTTCAAACCAACATCTCGTTTCAAAAGTTAGAAGAGTTTGAAAACGCCTGCGGTGCCAAAAATGTTAAGTGCCATATACTGGCCTCTGTGATATAACTCTCTGGGACCACAATCTTTCAAAGAACATCTTGTTTCCATATCTTCGAAGTGTTTGAAAACCCAGGCACAGCCCATGAGGATAGTGCCATACACTTAACTCGGTAAAACCCTCTTTCTACTAACATCTCGGTTCACAAATTTAGAAGTGTTTGAAAACTTATGCAGGTCTTACAGGGAAAAGAGTCATGTACTCCACTTTGTGAAACAACACGGTTGTGGGGGGGGAACCATCTTTCAACTAACATCACCTTTCCGTATGTTAGAAGAATTTGAAGACCAATGCGGTACTTAAAAGGAAAGCGCCACATAGTGATCTCTGAAACAATGTTAAAATCCTTTGAAAACCACGTGGAGCCTATACCAAAAGAGCCTTATACTCAACTCTCTAATGCAAAGTTGGGGGATAATAGGTTTCAGATAGCATCTTGTCATACGTAGTTAAAACAAGTGGAAAACACTGGCGGAGCCAACAACGAATGTACCATAACTTCACCTCTATGAAACATTGGGCGGAGACCATATTCCAGGAACATCAGCTTTCACCAAGTTACACCTGTGCGGAAAGAAACATATATATATATATATATATATATATATATTTGACTCTGTGAAACTTGTGTTGAAACCATCGTTCAAAAAACATCCGGTTTCGCTATGGGAACAGCATTGAAATTTATGCAGTACACTCAACTCAATGAAAAGACGAGGGCGACAACATTTTGTTTCACTAAGACATGTTTGAAAACCGAGGCGGACACTATGTGGGACAACACCGTATACTCAACTTTGTGACACAACACTGTGGTGAAACCATCTTTAAACTAACATCTTTTTCCACAAATTTGGAAGTGTTTGGAAAAGATGTGTGGTATACGTCGAAGGTGTCATACACTTACATCTCTGAGAGAACACAGTGGCTCTACTGTCTTTCACCCATCCTTTGTTTCATTAAGTGGATGTATTTGAAAACAAATGAGGGAGCTACACGGAAGTCCCATATACTCAACTCTGTGAAACTTTATGTTGCAAAAATCTTTCAACTAACATCTGGGTTTCACTATGTGAAAATTGTTTGAAAACTAGACGAAGCCTAGGAGAAAACGGCCAGACAACTCGGTGAAACAACCCTGTGGTGAAACCATCTCTCACCTGCCTAACTAAGGTGCACTAAGAAGAATTGGAAAATGTATGCCGTGCTTGTGTGGAAAGTGCCATATACTGAACTCCATGAAACGACACGGTGGGGAAACTACCTTTCAATTAATATCTGGTTTCACTAAGTTAAGAGAGCTTGAAAACACATACGGTGTCAAAAACGAAAGTGCCATATACTCATTTCTGTGAGATACACTTTGGGGACAGAATCTTTCAACTGACATCCTGTTTCCCTTAGTTAGAAATGTTTGAAAACCCTTGCGCGGCCAATGAGGAAAGTGCCGTATACTCAACTCAGTAAAACAACAGTGTGGTGAGACCAGCTTTCAAGGAGTAGCTGATTGCCCTAGGTTAATCATGAGTGAAAATTATTTGAGCTTATGTACAAAGTGCCATATACTCAACTTCGTGTTAAAAACACTGGCGAGCCCATCTTCCCAATATCATATTGTTTTACTATGTTAGAAGTGTTTGAAAACACATCCTCGGCCTACACGTAAAGTACTCCACGCTATGTACTCCACACTGTGAAACACGGCGGGGGAAACCATCTTCAGCACACATATGGTTTCTCAAGGTTAAAAGCGTTTGAGAACTCTGCGGGGCTGACACCTGAAGTGCCATATACTCCACTATGTAATGCAACACTCTGGGGAAAAGATCTGCCAACTACCACCTTCTCTCACTCTTAGAAGTGTTTGAAAACCCATGAGCGGCCAATGCGGAAAGTGCCATACACTCAACTCCGCACTGTGTGGAGACCATCTTTCACTTAACATCTGATTTCACAAAGTTTGAAGTTAGAGAAAACAACGCAGGGTATTTGCGGAAAGTGACAGATACTCAAGTCTGTCAAACCGCACTTTGGGGAAACAATCTGTCGTGTAACATCTGATTTCACTCTGTTAATATTGTTTGAAAACTTTCACGAGGCCTATGAGGAAAGTGCCCTATACTCAACTTTGTGAAGCAGCACTGGAATGAAACAATCTTTCAACCAACATCTCCATTCACAAAGATGGAAGGGTTTGTAAACTTATGCGGGGTCTACACGGACACTCTGAAAAAACCCTGTGGCGAAAGCATCTTTCAACAAACACTTTGTTTCAGTAAGTTAGCAGTCTCTGAAAACACTCGAGGAGAGCCAACGGAGAAATGCAAAATACTCAACTCTGTGACAACAGTGTACTGATGCCATCTTTCAAATAACATTTTGTTTTGCTAATTTAGAAGTGTTTCAAATGCCATGCGGGGCCTAGGCAGAAAGTGCCACATGCTCGACTCTGTGAAACAACACGTGGTGAAAGCCTCTTCCAAAAAACATCTCTTCTCACACATTTAGGGTTTGTAAACATCCGAGGGCCTACACGGAAAGTGTCACGTACTGAACTCTGTCAGAGGTGTGGTGAAATCATCTTTCAAATAATAACTGGTTTTTAAAAGAAGACCAAAGGCTTTGAAAACTTTGTGGGGCTTACGAGGAAGGGGCCTACGTTGACTAACGCCGTGTCTCAACTCTTTGGGGAAATGATCTTCCAAATCAATTCTTGCAGTACACTAAAACCTTCTGAAACGGCTTGCGCCGCCAACCCCGAACGTGCCACAAACTCAGCTCTATGAAACACTGAGGGGAAGTCATCTTTCCACTACCATCTTTCACTAGAAGTGTTTGAGAACGCACGGGATGGCAACACAGAGAGAGTGTCATGTCCTCAACTCTGTGCACCAGTGTGGGGAAACCGTCCACTAACAACCGGTTGCACTTATTTAAAAGTGTTTGAATACGATGAGAGGTCATTGTGGAACGTGGCATACACTTGCCCCTGTATGAGAACACTGTCCATCATCCCTTCACCGATCCTTCACCCATCATCTTATATGATTTACCTACACGTGTTTGAAAAGCCATGCGAGGCCTATGGGGAAAGTGACATATATTCGTCTCTGTGAAACAACACTGTGTTGCAACCACCTTTCAACTAACAGCTGGTTTCACTATGTTAAAAGCGTTTGTAAAGTAGGCGAGTCCTATGAGGAAGCGGCCAAACAACCCAGGTGACTCAACCCTGTGGGGAAACGGTGTTTCACCTGACATCTTGGTTTCACCAGGTTGGAAGAATTGGAAAACCTATGCAGGACCTATGAGCAAAGAGCCATGTACTCAGTTCTGTCAAACAACACACAGGGAAATACATCTTTCAGCTAACACCTTGTTTCACAAGTTAGCAGTGTAAGCAAACCTTTGAGGGGAACTAACGGGGAAGTGCCATATACTCAACTCTGTAAAACAACACTGTGGCGAAGCCATCTTTCACCTACATGTGGTTCCTCTACGTTAGAAGGCTACGCCAACCAACGCGGAGCCTATGAGGATAGTGCTATGTTCTCCACTTTGGGAAAGAGCACTATGAACAAAAATCTTTCTTTCTTCTAACGTCTTGTGTCACTAAGTTAGAAATGTGCGACAACCTGTAAGGGGCTTGCAGATAAAGTGCCAGATACTCAGCTCTGTAATGCAACACTCTGCGAACACCTTTTCTCTACTAACATCCTGTCTCACTAAGTTAGAAGAGACTGAGAACGCTCGAGCGGCCTATGAGGGACGTGCCATACACTCAGTTCTGTGAAAGAACGCTGTATGGAAACCATCCTCCAGCTAACGTCTTGACTCATCAGGTTAGAAGTTTTTGAAAACTCCTGAAGGGACTCTGTGGAAACTGCCATACACTCATCTCTATGAAGCAACACCGTGGTGAAACATTCTTTTAAAATTTTTAAAGCTTCACTCAGCTTGAAGTGTTTGAAAATCCGTGCGGGGTCGGTGGTGAAAAGTGGCGAAAGAACCCTGTGGAGAACCATAGTTCACCTAGTACCTAGTTTCACGAAGTTGGAAGTGTTTGAAAATCTATGCGAGGTGAAGATAAAATAAAAACAAAAATGAAATGGACAGACAACAGCAGTGTGTTAAACTGGCCGCTTTTATTGTAGCAAACGTGGCTTTATATTTCTTAGCAAATTCCTTGTAGCATGCGTTACCTATGTTTCTCAGCATTACCTAATTCTAAAAATGTTCCTTTGTGTGATCACTCATAAAGGAACAACATAGTTATTTTCTTGTAACCTTCTCTCCTATCTCAAGGTCTTTAGCTCACACTTCAAGTGGAATGTTTTACAAGGACATGACTTCTAAATTGTTCACTTTGTGTGATCTGCGACACAAGGGACAAATTTATTCACTTTGGACTGGGGTGCTGAGAGGGAACCAGGAAGGGCCCTGGGAACACACGCCTTATATGCTTCCAGAGAGACAATGTATACTAAGGAACTATTAAACTATTCCGTATCTTAACCCACCAGGTCCAGTTATCATCTGGAATGCCTCCTGGGGGCCAAGTGGGCCTAGGGGGTGGAGAAACTTTTATCCCTACATACATTCCTTTGTTGCCAGAGTGGGGGTTTCAAACCCATTTGTCCACCTCCTTGGCTGTGAAATTTTGGGGGCTACCCTTCCTTTAGGTAGAGGAGTCTTTACAGGGGGTGACAAGGGGCAGAATAATTTCCCTGTGGACTCTTACTTCTTTCCTTCCCCAATGGTTCTTTTCCCGGGGGGGGGGGCATCATGGGCAATTCCCCAAGTACTTTCATTGGCAGGGGGGCTGCCCCGACTAACGCTAAGGCCAAATTACATAAAAGTGGGAGTACAAGAAGCTTCACTGTAGGTGGTTCACCCTTCAGTCCCGATCCGTCCACCGCCGGGGCCTTGCCATCACGGTGGTTGGATAGCTCGGCTTCCAGCAGCCCAGGTCGAAACATTGGTGTGGAATTCCCAGTCAGTTCCTGAGCCAATTGACAGCTCTCAGTATCTGGTATCCCAGAAGGAAGCAGGCTCTTCTGCCCGTGGGGCTTGGTGCTTAGTCAGCTACAGTCATTGCAGGAATGGGTAGCCAGCTGGCTTCCCTCACCTGGTGAGAGACATGCCTTCATCCTGCAGATTAGATGCATCATGCATGTCCACTCTGCTCCAGGCCCCGGATAGTGCCCAGAGGGACTTTCAAGTGAATATTGGACCCAGTCATGGTTCTAACCACATGACCATCAGCCAGGAGCCCCAAACAAGCACGGCTGAATCACTGCCGCCCCTGTCCTCTAATGCGAAAGGGCAAGAAACTGACCCAAAGCCAGGGATGTCCTATGTTTCTGAAGGAAGAATGCAGGCTTCATGCTCACAGGGCTCCTGGGTATAGTCTGTAAAAGCCTTCCTACGCCAAAACCCACAGGTGTTGCTTATTCCTGAGGCTTGCTAGGAGATGGCAGTAGTCATTTCATTCTCCACATCATCCTGTTCTCATTCCTAGTGAAGAACCCTGGCCCTCCGTGAATCTATTTTCACCTCTTTGCTTTGTTTTCAAACTAGTTCCTGTATGGTGTCCATTCCATATAGTGTCTCAAGGGACTATCCCTGGTGTTCAGCTGGGGATTCTATTTCCATCCATGAGACTGCAATAGGTTTGGTCACAGGGCTCCTGGGAAGCTGGTGTCCAAACCTTGCAAGTATTTGGTGGCCTAGGGCATTGGAAGGGCCCAGGTTAGAACATTTGCACTTAGCCTGGGCCAGAGGACTGGGAAAGGAGCTGGCCACCTTTCTTGGCTGACGGCACATGCAGTTACACAGGCCCTTTCCAGACTGTTCCCATTCCTATTGGAAATGAACTTTTCCCTCCTTATGACCACTCCCTTCCCATGCCTAACGATATCTCTATTTAGACTTAGAAGCCATGGAGCCATCACTAACCAAACTCTTTCCAAGGAATAGATTTTCACATAAGACTGTGCATGTGGGAGGTTGGCCCCCAGCAAGGCAGCCTGCCAAATGGCAGCACATGCACTTAGATTTGGATTTCCCTTCCATCTGGGGCACAGAGGGGCCAGCGGGACGACAGGCATCAGTGGTGGCTGCAGGTCACCACCACACGAGGTTTCTGAGTCAGGTGCCAAGGCATGAACAGTCCTGTGGATCAAGTGGTGCCATAGCAACTTCAGTGGCCCAGCAAAGCCATTCTGGTGTCACGGTGTGGCAACCACGTCAGTACTTTAGCATACTCAACAGTAGCAACACTGAGAGTTCTGGCTAGCAAGAGTAGGTGTACAACATGCCAAGGACAGTGGCAGAAGGCAAGGACTGGAAGGTAAGGTGGCACCCTTGGGTGCAGCACCTGGTATTTGCCTCCTTAGCAGCTTACTTCTCCCAGCCCACGTACGGAGGATTCAAGTGCTCTCACTTGTGTACCTTCACATGAAAATGATATGCATAGTGGAATGTGTTGAGGAAAGCCAGGAATAAATATCCTAAAATAAGGATGCACTTAATAAAGATGCTGGCCAATGTGCAAGAAGTCTGGATGAAATGTAGAGGCACTGATTAGAGCAGAGTTGCCTGTTTTATTGAGACATCATTAAGGTTGCACCGGTTTAAAATAAATAGATCTTGTCATGAGCATCATTAAAGTACAGTAAAAACCTCACATTTTACAGTTTTTGTTGTCTTTTCAGATGCTGGAAAACCTGAGAAGATCTGAGGATCTGTCCATGGCAAAACAAAAAGAAAAACACAGGCTTACTTGTCCAGAAACCTGAGTTCTGCTAGACTCATGCAGAGATGAACAATCATACAGAGAAAACTCTCCTGCCAAAGAGACAGGGGCGCTTTGGCCCAACACAGCCGAAGGTCACAAAGAATGGACTAGAATCCCCATTGGAGAGCCCAGGGTATGGGTGTAATACAAACATTTGGAGTAGACACCAGGGAGGGCTCCGAGTTAAAATAGAGCAAAAGTGTGAAATTGCCCAGAGTCCTGAATCATGGATAAGAATGAGATAATGCAAAATGACGTGATTAGCACAGTCTTCCCCAGCTCCCAGACTGACTCAGGAATGAGAAATACCGTGGGCTTCGGTGAACAGTACCATCTATAAGTTCCACCTGAAAGCCCTGTCAGCAAGAAGCTTGCCCAGATTCTTTCCTCAGAATCAGAGGGAAAGACCTGGCTCTTGGTATGTGTCTTACCCTTGCCTTCAGTAAATAGGGGTAGCAGTGATATAGCTTTAGCAGGGATGTACTCCAGGCTGATGGGCAAGTGTTTGGAACCACATTTTTTTGCAGGATCACATCCAAACGTCCTTTCTGTGCTGACCAAAACCTGCAAAAACCTGCCTACATGAAAAAGCTGTCCTTCGTCCAAATGAAGTGACTTCCATTTGTGAAAGCTAAGAGTCCTTAAGCCCACCCATTTGTGTGCATACCTAGCCAGCTAGCGAACACCATGTGCTCAAGTTTCCTCTGGAATATTTGACACATATACTTTCAATTTCCTCAGGAAATGACTTGGACACTGGCACCATTCATACAGCCAGAACTCCTGGACACGAGTTGGAGACCTACCTAGAAAAGCGGCGGTGGGATATACATGAGTACAAGCAGTACCAAAGTTCTGCTTCTCCAAAGGGAATCAATCTTTCAGGGAAAAATTTAACTTTCTTAATCAACTCTCAATCCAGACAGGAGGCCAGCTCCACTCTTAAAACTTCTGGCTTACATACAGAGAAAGATACCATATGTTTTCACTCTTAGGTGGATCCTGAGAAACTTAACAGGAATCCATGGGGGAAGGGAAGGAAAAAAAAGAGCTTAAAGTTGGAGGGAGCCAAAGCAGGAGACTCTTAAAAATGATAAGCTGAGGGCTGATGGGGGGTGGGAAGGCGAGGAGGGTGGGTAATTGGTATTGAGGAGGGCATCTTGTAGGATGAGCACTGGTTGTTGTATGGAAACCATTTGACAATAAATTTCACATATTTTAAAAAAACTTCTGGCTTAGATTCAAGTATTCTCCATGGGGCACCTGCAGATGATCTAGTCTTGGTGATGTCCATAAGTTCTGAAACCCAACCTGTAGGGCCCCTTTGGCCACACCTATTGCACACTCACCAGGATTGCTCCCGACTGCCCCCTTAATAGGAGAGGATATGACCTTGAGACAAGGGCTCTGAAATGATTCATGGGAGACCCTTGTTTCCAAATTAGAGTATTTTACTATTGCAATAAATTGAAGAACTCAGAGCCATGACCAACCAATAACTCTTTGGAACACAAGACACTTAGAAACCTACCATTACTCAGGAATTGTCTGAAAACTCACTTGCAGTCATGGTAAATCGATTGGGTGTGGGACAGTCACAGAGACTCTGTAAATCTAGACCAAGTTAGAAAACCAACAATGGGAAAGCAATGATTACAAGTGGAGTTAAAGCTGTGCTTTCAAATGGGCATGGGGAAAAGTGGGGGAAGATGACCCCAATCTTCCGTTCCCCATGTCCAACATAGGAGGTGGGATCCACCACCAAATTACAAGATTTGCCTACTCATGAGCATCCTCCCTGGGCACCTTCACATACCCTGGGTTAGGGCGGGCCAAGTTATTCCAAAACCAAACTGAGAAAGGTACAATTCAGTATCTCTATCATCACAAGCATGCCACCAAATCCCAAGGCTGAAACAAGAGGATATTACTCTAGACACTGTCCCGGGATGGTGTCCATGCAAATCCTCTTTCATCAAAAATCTCTTCCAATGCTGACTCCCTCCTAGTTCATGCTGTCCATGCTGTCCATGTACAAACTGTCTGCGTCGCATAATGAAGGCACCTCATTCAGGTGAGTGAGGCAAGCTGGTTCTCGTTCATCTTCCATAGCACAGCTGGCCAAGCACCAATCACCCAGTCACTCAAGGTCTTCTTTCCTTTGGTAGAGCTGTGCCTGACAATTCTCCTTGAGAACAGGAGCACAGTGAGAGATTGAGGCCTAAACAGCAATGCCACATGACTGACTGATGGGAGAAAAAAGACATTGTCAGAAACACAGCGAGGGGAAGGAAACTGGTGCCAGGTGAGCCAAAGCTCAAAATTTCTCGTGGGAAAGGGGATTCATTTGGAAAGAATATGCTTGGCTTCATTTGCTTCAGCCCAGAAGCAGGCCAGATCCCCGCCCGTCTCTGGCCAGCGTACACACCAAATATCCTCTGCTGTGTCTCTTGAATTGCCCTGGGCCTCGCAATGGACACATACATCTGAAACCCAGTGATTAAATGAAGTGGCACAGTGGCAAAAACCCACCCACAGTCACAAGAACTGCACCAGACTCTCAAGTGAAACACAAAAGATAGGACTCTTCAGACACTGATTTTGAACAAATTTCGGGAAGAACCTTTTTTTGTACAAGAGAACAATAATGCGTCAAGGTGGATGAGGAGTGCCAGGCGTCTTCAGCGCTTGGTGCAAATTCTATGAACAAGGGGTGCCCAGCACCAACTCCAGACAACCCTGCTGTAAGAAGAAACAGCAGAGAGCTTATGCAGGAGCACCACCTACTGCCCCATCTGGAATCCCCAAGCCTGTCTTCTCTGTTCAGAAGGACCTAGAGAGCCCTGGGACTTGGTTGGCTTATGTTGCTTTTTGTATCATTGAATGGAATGAGCAGAGACAGTGCTGTAGCTGAGTTTGTTCCCCCAGCAGTGTCTGCAAGTGTGGAGAGGTCCATTTTGCCTTCTTCCTGTAAGAGGTTGTTTCTGTGCTGACCAGCTTCTGAAGCCAACTGCTCCTGTGAGAACAGTCTGCTTTTCAGAAGGAAGGCACCTCGATCAGGCAGACCAAGGAGGTGAACCGGCTCCCTTCCCCCTGCCCTTGGCTACAAACAGCAAGCACCAAACCCAGGGATAAGAGGACTATTTTTCCTTGCCAATTCCGATGCTCATGGCTAGGAATGAGCCCGGGACCGTGTGGAAAGCCGACGCCCATCCCTGAGGGCCTGCTTCGAGAGTGCCAGCTCCAAGGTTGCTAAGTGTGAATGAAGAGCCAGTCCGAAACACAGGAAGGGGGAGGGTATAGCTGCAGCCAGGACCAAAAGGCACTTAGTAATTCCATCAAATATGAATGCAATCAGTGCAACGGAGATGTTTATCTTTATTTCCCTTAGGCCCGCCAAGGGGGCCAGCTTTCCGCTAGTATGTCTGGCCCAGCCTCGACATAAACTACTGCCTGGACCTCTTCAACAGCCCTAGTGCTCTGGATATCCACGTAATTCTGAAACCAAATGCCAGGGACATTTTTGTTCCTCCTGTTCCAAAGTCACAAGGGCTAGCCCCTTTGTACATCTCCAGCGGGACATATAGTACTCTGAGTTTTTATGGACCTGAGGATGAACCTTGATGGATGATAAAGAAGTGTCATGAAAGTGGATGCACCAAGGGCCAGAGTTCTTCATATTCAGAAGAAACTGAGTAGCACAATGAATTGGTAATTTTCCTTGTTTAAGAGTCACAAGACCTTTTGGGAACCTTAGGCTACAGGAGTTCTCCGAGACAGGATGCCCTTTGGAGACCTGGGACCAGAACAGCCATTCTTCCTTAAGAAATAGAAGGAGGGAGTGTTTGAGTGATTCAGTCAGTTGAGTGACTTTGTCTCAGGTCATAATCCAGTGGTCCGTGGGTTTGAGCCCCCATCATGTTCTGTGCTGAATTCTTGCTGGTAGCCTGTAGCCTTCTTCAGATTCTGTGTTTCCTTCTCTCTCTTTCTTCCCGATTGTGCTCTGTGACTTCTTCACCACACATGAGATCTGGAGAAAGTTGAGAATGAAGTACCCAGTGCACTCTTCTATCAAGCAGGTCATATCCAGCATAAGGAAAGCCTGCAGACGTAGGCCAAGGGGGCCCTCTGAAGGACTACACCTGGGAGCACTGTCAGCAAAAAGAGCCAGTGATTTCTTGATTGGTCTATCCCTGCCATTTTTCCCATCAGTGGAGGGAGGCAACAGGGTTTGAGCTGTAGCTATTGAGTTCTGAGGGCTTTTGCTCTGGATTCTGCAAGAAAGACTTGGTTCCCTTATTCTTGGCAAGGGCTCTTCCAAGCGGTCCCGTTTCTGGTTCATACTGCCCGTATAAACACTGATTCTCAGAATGAACGCAACCCAATCATCCAGGTCAGCAAGGCAAGTTTGCTCCTTTTCACCCTCCATATCACAGAAAGCCAAACACCATCAGCTTCCTGCACTCAGCTCCTAGAACATACTGCCCATGTGTGAACTGTCTGTTGTTGAAAATGAGGGCATCTCAAGCAGTCAGGGGAATGACGCAAACTGGCTCTCCTTCCCATAGCACAACTTGCAGAGCACCAGGTGCTCAGGGACTAATGGCCCATTTCCCTTTGGATATTTGACACTGGTTGCTCTCACTGATCACAGGACCAAAGTGGGAACTCCATACCACTTCCTGGGTGTTGGCTGAGAATGAGAGTTCCATGGCTCCTAAGTGTGAACAAAGACCTAGTTAGAAAAAAAAGTGATGGGAAGGGAATGGCCCCAGGAAGGCCAATGTTCTATGTTTCCAACGGGAATGGAAACATTCTGGAAGAGGTCTAACTTCATTTCCACTCACCCCAAAAAAGAGACCAGCTCCCTTCCCAAACCTTCGATCTCCCTCTACACACACAAACCTTCTACGCTGGGCAATTTCACATGGCCTAGGCCTCTAGATGTCCATATTGTTCTGAAACAGAATTCAAAGGGAGTGCTGTACAACACTTACCTCATGGTTACAAAGATGTCACCAGACTCTCATTTCCAGGCAGGGAATATTCCTCAGAGATCCCAACTCTGAATCAAATTTAGGGATAAACTCCCTAAATGGAGCCAAGTGGTGACAATGATACATGGAAGACCAACGTTCTTTATGAGAGATGAGACTTGGAGATTGTTGAGAATGAAGGGACTCTCTTAGCAAGCTGGCTGTCGCAGGCATTTATGAAAGATGCTTCATGTGCAGCATAGTTTCAGGCAGTTAAGGACAAAGCTCTTTCCTAGGGTTTATACAGAGTGGTTAAGAATACTGTTTACTACATTCATCTAAAATGTTCATTTACAGCTGCTTTAAGCACACCATAGCTCAAGAGAGTTAATACAAGACATTTCTCGGGCACCTTGGTGGCTCAGTCAATTAAGCACACGACTCGATCTCAAGTCATGGTCTCACATTTCAGCATTCGATACCAACTTTAAGCTCTGTGATGATGGCGTTCGGATCTGTGCTGATGGTGTTGAACCCACTTGGGATTCCATCTCTTTCCCTCTGCCGCAGCCCCAATTATGCACTCTGTTCTCTCTCTCTCTGAAAATAAATAAGTAAACTTTTAAAAACACAAGATATTTATCTAATATTTATGGAGTACACATAAAGAGCACCATTTAAAAATTTAATTTTCATTTTTTATGTTTATTTTTGAGAGACAGAGGGAAGAGATGGCACATGCAAGGGGGGAAAGCATGAAGGGTACAGACAGAAGGAGAGAGACTCACAGGCAGACCCCACGCTGTCAGTGAACGGTCTAACATGGGACTTGATCCTACCAACTGATCACGAACTGAGCTGATATCAAGAGTTGGATGCTCAAATGACTGAGCCACGCAGGCACCTCAGGCATACTTTATACTAAATGGTAAGAGGTTCATGCAACCTGTTTTTCAACCTTTGTTTCAACAAAGTTTCCTGTGATACCCATGTGAAAGCTAATAATGTTTGAAGTACAGTGTAATTTATGGCACTTAAATAACTTCGTTATTGCTGACCTAATACAGTTTAAGAGCATTTTATTCAGGAGGCAATTGGAACCTCATTGAAAACACAGGTATTTCAGGTGGTTAAACAAACACATGGACACTCTCTAGTGGAATGTCCCTAATTTCCCTACCAGGATTTAGCCACACTTCTTACTGGATAAATGCAAGAAACTAATAAAAACAAGCTTTAAGCACTGTCTTTTGTCTTCAATTGAACATATTTTTAAACTTTTGAGGAAACTCCAAACTCTTTTCCAGAGTGACTGTACCAGTTTGCATTCCCACCAGTGGTGCAAAAGAGATCCTTTTCCTCCAAATCTTTGCCAACATATTTTGTTGCCTGAGCTGTTAACCTCAGCCACTCTGACAGGTGTGAGGTGATATTTCATTGTGGTTTTGATTTGTATTGCCTGATGATGAGTGATGTCGAGAATTTTTTCATGTGTCGGTTAGCTATCTGGATGTCTTCTTTGGAGAAGTGTCTATTCATGTCTTTTGCCCATTTCTTCACTGGATTCTTTGTTTTTTGGGTGTTGAGTTTGATAAGTTATTTATAGATTTTGGATACTAACCTTTTACATGATATGTTGTTTACAAATATCTTCTCCCATTCTGTCGGTTGTCTTTTAGTTTTGCTGATTGTTTTCTTCGCTGTGCAGAAGCCTTTTATTTTAATGAGGTCTTAGTTCATGTTTGCTTTTGTTTCCATTGCTTCTGGAGAAGTCTTGAGTAAGAAGTTGCTGTGGCCAAGATCAAAAAGATTTTTGCCTGCTTTCTTCTCAAGGGTTTTGATAGCTTCCTGTCTTACATTTAGGTCTTTCGTCCATTTTGAGTTTTTCTGTACTCAAGTACAGTGGTCCAGGTTTATTCTTCTGCATCTCGTTGTGCAGTTTTACCAGCACCACTTGCTGAAGAGACTATTTCATTTGATATTCTTTCCTGATTTGTTAAAGATTAGCTGGCCATAAGTTAGTGGGTCCATTTCTAGGTTCTCTATTCTGATCCATTGATCAGAGTGTTTGTTTTTGTTCTAGTACCATACCGTCTTGATGATTACAGCATTGTAATACAGCTTGAAGTCTGGATTTAATATCTCCTGCTTTTTTTCTGTGTCAAGATTTCTTTGGCTTTTCGGGGTCTTCTCTGGTTCCATAAAAATTTTAGGATTGTTCAATTCTAGCTTTGTGAAGCACGCTGTTATTTTGATAGGCATTGCATTGAATAGGTAGATTGCTTTGGGTAGTATTGACATTTTAACAATATTTTTTCTTATCCAGGAGCATGGAATATTTTCCATTTTTTTGTGTCTTCTTCAATTTCTTTCATAAGCTTTCTATAGTTTTCAATGTACAGATTTTTCCTTCTTTGGTTAGATTTATTCCTAGGTATTTTATGGGTTTTGGTGCCATTGTAATACATTCCTTGGTTTCTCTTTCTGTTGCTTCATTGTTGGTGTATAGGAATGTAACTGATTTCTGTGCTTTGATTTTATATTCTGCAACTTTGCCGAGTTCATGGATCAGTTCTAGCAGTTTTTTGGTGGAGTCCTTCCGATTTTCCATATAGAGTGTGATGTCATCAGCAAAGAGTGAAAGTTTGATCCTCTCCTGGCCGATTTGGATGCCTTTTATTTCTTTGTGTTGTCTGACTGCTGAGATTAAGATTTCCAATACTGGTGATGAGAGTGGACATCCCTTTCTTGTTCCTGAGTTTAAGAGGAAAGCTCTCAGGTTCTCCCCATTGAGGATGGTATTAGCATTGGACCTTTCATATATGCCTTTAGTGATCTTAAGGTAAGATCTTTATAGCTGTGCGTTATTGAGGGTTTTGATCAAGAAAGGATACTGTATTTTGTCAAATGCTTTTTATGTATCTATTGAGAGAATCCTATGGTTCTTGTCCTTTGTTTTATTGATGTGATGAATGCCATTTTGTTGCAGATATTGAACCAACCTTGCATCCCAGGTATAAATCCCATTTGGTTGTGGTAAATAATTTTTTAATGTATTTTTGGACCCAGTAAGCTAATATCTTGTTGAGGATTTTTACATCCATGTTCATCAGGGAAATTATTCTACTGTTTTCCTTTTTAGTGGGGTCTCTTGTTTTGGAATCAAGGTAATGCTGGCTTCAGCGAAAATTTGGAAGTTTTTCTTCCATTTCTATTTTTTTGCAACAGCTTCAAGAGAATAGGTGTTAACTCTTCAACAAACATTCGGTAGAATTCCCCTTGAAAGCCATCTGGCCTTGGACTCCTGTTTCCTGGGAGATTTTTGATTACTAGTTCGATCTCTTTACTGGTTATGGGTCTGTTCAAATTTTCTATTTTTTCCTGTTTCAGTTTTGGTAGTGAATATATTTTTAAAAATTTTTCCATTTCTTCCAGATTGCCCATGTTATTGCTTATAATGGCTTATAATATTCTATTATTTTTATTACTGTTGGGTTGGTTGTAATCTCTCATCTTTCATTCTTGATTTTATTTATTTGGGTCCTTTCCTCCTTCTTTTTGATCAAACTATTGGTTTATCAACTTTTTTAATTCTTTCAAAGAACCAGTTTCAGGTTTCATTGATCTGTCCTACTGTTTTTTTGTTTGTTTGTTTGTTTCAATAGCATTAATTTCTGCTCTAATCTTTATAATTTCCTGACTTCTGCTGGTTTTGAGTTTTTTTTGCTATTCTTTTTCCATCTCTTTAAGGTTTAAGGTTAGATTCTGTATCTGAGATCTTTCTTCCTTCTTTAGGAAAGCCTAGATTGCTATATACTTCCCTCTTATCACTGTCTTTGCTGCATCCCAGAGGTTTTGGGCTGTGCTGTTATGTGCATTGGCTTCCATGTTCTTTTCAAATTCTTCTTTAACTTCTTGGTTAGCCCATTCATTCTTTAGTAGAATGGTCTTTAGTCTCCGAGTATTTATTACCTTTCCAAGTTTTTTCTTGTGATCAATTTCAAGTTTCATAGTGTTGTGGTCTGAAAATGTGCATGGTATGATCTATGTCTTTTTGAACTTGCTTAGGGCTGATTTTTGTCCCAGTTTGTGGTCCATTCTGGAGAACATTCCATGTTCCAGTGTTTTAGAATAAAATGCTCTGAATACACCTGTTAAGTCCATCTGGTACACTGTGTCATTCAAAACCATTGTTTCCTTATTGATTTTTTGATTAGATGATCTGTCTATTGTTGTAAATGGGGTGTTGAAGTCCCCTAAAATTATGGTATTATCAACGAGTTCCTCTAGGTTTGTGATTGTTTTATATATTTGGGTGCTCTCGCATTTGGAACATAAATGTTTGCAATGGTTAGGTCTTCTTTGTGGATAGACCCCTTATGATACAATGCCCTTCTTCCTCTCTTGTTACAGTCTTTATTTTAAATTCTAGATTGATATAAGTATGGCTTCTATGGCTTTCTTTTGTCAACAATTAGCAGGATAAGTCGTTCTCCATCCCATTAATTTCAATCTGAAAGTGTCTTTAGGTCTCTTGTAAACAGCATATAGATGGATCTTTTTTCTTATTCAATTACCCGGTTTTTTGATTGGAGCATTGAGACCATTGACGTTTAAAGTACTGAAAGATAAGAATTTATTGCCATTATGTTACTTGTAGAGTTGGAGTTTCTGGTGGTATTCTCTGGTCCTTTCTAGTCGTTGTTGCTTTTGTTATTTATTTAAATCTTTTCTCCCGTCAAAGGGTCCCCCTTAAAATTTCTTGCAGGGCTGGTTTAGTAGTCACAAACTCTTTTAATTTTTGTTGGGGAAACTTTTAATCGCTCCTTTTATTTTGAATGACAGCCGTTCTGGATAAAGAATTCTTTGCTGAATTTTTTTCCAATTTAGCACATTGACTATAACCTTCCACTCCTTTCTGGCCTGCCAAGTTTCTGTGGATGTCAGCTGCAAAATTGATCTGTCTTCCCTTGTAGGTTAAGGGCTTTTTTCCCCCTTGCTGCTTTCATGATTCTTTCCTGCCTGAGTATTTTTTGAATTTGACTATGGTCGGTTTTTTTTAATCTAATTGGAGTCCTCTGTGCTTCCTGGTTGTGGTCTGTGTGTTTCACCAGATTAGGAAAGTATTCCACTATGGTTTGCTCACATAACCCCTCTACTCCTTTTTCTCTCTCTTCATATTCTGGGATCCTTATGATTCTGATATTGTTTTTTTAATGACTCACTGATTTCTCTATTAATCGTGGTCTTTTGTCTTAGTCTCCCTCCTTTTCTTTCTGCTTCATTATTCTCCATAAGTTTGTCCTCTATATCACTAATTCTCTGCTGTGCCTCATCCATTCTTGCCACCATGGCATCCATTTGACATTGCAGGTCAGTTATAGCATTTTTTTATTTCATCTTGACTAGTTTTTACTTCATTCATCTCCACAGAAAGGGATTTTAATCTATCTGAGACCCCCAGCTATTATTATTGTGATTCTAAATTTTAATTCAAACATCCTGCATGTATCTGTGGTGGTTGTTTCTGGCTGTCATTTCTGCTTGCTCTTTCTTTTGAGGTGAATTCCTTCATTTTTTCATTTTGAAAAGAGAAAAGGAATTGTAAAAAAATTAAAACTAAAAAATTGAGACTTAAAAAATTAAAAAGAGCATACACACACACAATCAAATAAACAAAGCTAGATCCTAAGTGAGTTTTGGTCTGCATGTTGCAAGGGGCTTGTTGGAATAGAGACAAAAAGGGAAAGAAAGGAAAAACTGAAATCATTTGAAAATTTGAAAAAATGAATACACTGGAATAGAATAAAGTGAAATGATGTAAATAAAATAGAATTTGAAAAAAAATTACCCAAAATTTAAAAATATAGTAAAACATTTTAAAAATATTTTTAGTAAAAATTAAAAATGAAATTAAAAATTTTCTCTTTCTGAATTCAAGAAAAAGAAACGGAAAAGAGGGAAAATAACAAAATTGATTAGATGGACCAGTGAACAGACTGAAATATAATTGAAATTACTTCGTTTTCCCCTAGAAGTCCAACTATGAAGGATTTTATAGTCTGTAAACTAAGAAAGAGGAGAGATTTGTATTCCTGAAGAGTGTTGTTGGTCCAGATGTGTGGGGCTTAGTGTAACGACTCCTTTCTCCACTAGATGGTGCTGCTTAGCATACTGGGGTAGGTTATTGTGGTGCTTGTAGGTGTGTATGCACATATGCAGGAGAGGTGAAAAAGGCAGGATCCTGGTAGCCAGTCTCTAGTATAGGAACTCTGTTCTCCCAGATGAGAATTGTACACCCGTCTTTTGTCTTCAGCTTCTTTCCACTCCCTGCTTTTACACGGACAAGCCCCAAGGAGTACTTCCCTCCTGAGTCTTATCTCGGAAGTGGCTGTTTTCCCCAACCCCTTATATCTGAGGGACTCTGGCTTTGACCCTTTCTGCCCCTCTGGGGGAGGGTCTCACTGAAGAATAACCAAGTGCCAACCCCCCACTGAATGTTCATGGGACCATGCTGCTGTCATAGCCCAGAGACTACGACTAGATGCCAGCACCCTCAGAAAATTTTTATGAGATCATGTAGCAGCAGCATTTCAGGGATTATGGAAAACCACAATAAACATCTGACACCAGGCTTCACCTCCCAATGACCTTGTTCCATCACCAGCGAAAGTTGTTCTGTGTCCACTGGGGCAATTGCCTGTGTGGTAGCCACACAGACTCTACCAGATGTCCTCCCAACCAGGGAACAGCCTCTCCCCATGTGGTTTGAAGACCCCCAGGCTTCTCTCTGCTCGTGGAGATTCATTCACCCTTGTCACCGGAGTGCACCCAAACATCAAGCTGCGGAGTTTCAGACTCTGCAATCCCCCTGTTTATAAAGTCTTAATGGAAGACAAACCCTCTCCTTTCTTCTTTTCCCTTTTTAGTTCAATCCCTGCAGTTTTTTCCACTTTTCCACTTTCTCTCCAGCTGCTTTTTGGGAGGGTGCTTTTCCTGTAATATCTCCCCTCTCCCCCGTTTCTGTCCTCTCTTTGCAAGCAAAGACAACTCTCTTCCTTCCATGGCTTTTCTCTCCCCCAGTTCACCTCTCCACACACAGTTCACAGGCCACCAAGAAGGGTCTGGCCCTTCAGGAGGTGTTTTTGGGAGAGTGTTACTTGTTCTCCATTTTTGTGACTTTATTTTATTTCCCTACTTGTAGTGATCTTTTGGATCCTCCACCAATTGGGCTTTGATTTGTTCATTGACTTACCCCTGGAAAGGAAAACAAACAAGCCGAAAACAAAAACATGCAAACACACACACGAAAAATCCAAAACAAAAAATCCAAAATAAAACCAGAAACACCAGCTACAAGTAAAGAACAGGGTGGAGGCAGTGCTGACAGAACACATACAAAGAGAGTAATGACAAGGGTGGGGGTAAAGAAAAAAAACCATTGACCAGGCAGAGAAACTAAATGGCTTAATCCAGAGAGAGAGAGAGAGGAAAAAGAAGGAGGCAGGTAAAAAGAAACGAAGATAAATTTACGCAGAGAACCTATTTCAGAGACAGAGAAAAGAAAGCAAACAAGGAAGTGTAGACCATGTATCAAGAGAATGGTTTAAATATGTCTGCTTAAACAACCAGGGTAACCAGACTAGAAGAAGGAAGAGATGAGAAGGAGGAAAGGAAGAATATATCTAACTAACAAGAATTGCTTGAGATTCCAGTAAATGCAGGAGTGCTGGTCTGGAAGAGGGGCTGTCTGGTTCCTCAGCGTCGATCCCACTCCAGTAAATACACCGTTACCCAGCACAGAGGGTAACTGTGGGTCACCAAAACTGTGGTTTGGTGTAGGCAGGCCCTGTGGACCCATCACTGAGTCCCCACTTTGGTGTGCCCTGGTATGGGGGAAGGGCCTCTCGTCACCTGATGTGTTGTCCCAGCTGCTTTTGTCCTGTTCCGCAGCACTTTAGGGAGGGTACCGCTTTCTCTTACTGCAGACAGTGCCCCTGACCTAGCCACAGAGCCTGGGTGTGGCAGACGTGGGCAAGCTTCACCCTGTACCACAGCACTCGAAGGAGGGTGTCACTTTCTCCTACTGTAGCCTGTGTTTCTGACTTAGCCACGGAGTCCAGGGCTGGCTCCCTTCTTCCCCAGGTGGACAAACAAGGCAGTCACCCCAATGTGGAGAAATACCCACAGTTAAAGATGGGATCCCTCTCCGTCCCAGTCCAGGATAGACTCCTTTTTTCTTGTCCAGATACAGTCTTACGCTTCCCCAGCCTCTCTTCTCTTCCCTTTGTCTCTCCATAGAAGAGGATCCTTCCCCTCCATGTCTACAGGGACGGTTTTATCTCTCCCTGTTCACATTCACCCATCTATGGCCTGTCAGGTTGTCTCGGTGTCTTTTTAGTAGAGGCTTGAGTTTCTTTTCCTCCCAGATGCTTGGTGTTCAAAGTCCTTTGGCTTCAAACCTTCTTTGAAAGCCTCAGAGTTTGGATCCCCATATTTCTGTCATGTTGGCCCCTACCCCTCAAGCTTCTTAATTCCTCCTCTATTTCTTAAGGGAGAATGTGGGCTTTTTGCTCATAGGGCTCCAAAGGGCACACTGTGGAGAACGGTACCCAATCCCCAAAGTTCTTGTGATTCCTGACAAAAGCATATTATTCATTCACTGTGACTAAAACAGTTTCTTTAGAACATGAAGAACTCTGGCTCCTCATTTCATCCACTTTCATAACATTGCTTTATCATCAATTAATGTTCATCCTCAGGTCCATAAAAACTCAGTCTTTCAGCTTACTATATCTGACTGGAGATGTCCAATAAGGCAAGGTTTGTGACTTTGGGACAGGTGGAGACAGAGTCCCTGGCCTTTTGCTTTCAGAACTACATGGACATCCAGAGCACGAGGGCTTTGGAAGGGGTTCAGTCGATTGCTGTTTATGTGAAGGCTGGGCCAGACATATTAGTGGGAAGTTGGACCCCTTGGAGGGGGTAGGGGAAATGAAGATAAACATCTCCATTCCACATGATTGCATCATTTTGATGGAAATATTGACTGCCGTTGAGTCCTGGCTACAGCCATTCCCTCTCCCTTCCTGTGTTCTGACTGCCTCTTCATTCACTCTTAGGAGACTTGGAAGTGGCACTCATGAATCACGCACCCAAGGATGGGGGTCAGCTTCCCACTAGGTTCCATGCTCAGTACAGTCCATGAGAAATTGGATATCCCAAGGTAGAATAGCCCTCCTATCCCTGAGTTTGGTGTTTGGCTGTTTTTAGCCAGGGCCCGTGTAGGGGAGCCAGCTCACTTTCTTGACCTGCCTGATTGAAGTGCCTCCCTTCTGAAGCAGACTGTTCACACAGGAGCAGTAGGCTCCCGAAACTTGTCAGCACAGAAGGGCTTTGCACTGGAAGAAAACACAGTGCTCCTCCCCACACTTTGGAGCCACAGTTCTGGGAACTTTCAAGCTACAGCAGTGTACCTGATCATTCCATTCAGTGATGGGAAAAGCAAGAAAAGCAAACTAAGTCCCAGAGCTCTAAAGTCCTTCTGAAGGAAGAAAGCAGTCCTCTTGCAGACAAGACTCCCAGAAAGAGACTCTAGAGGGCACTTTTGCCTAAGCCCTCTGATGTTTCTTTTACTTCCAACAGCCAGCCAAGTTGCCAGGAGCTGATGCTGGGCACTCCTTTCTCCAAGCTCTGAAAAGCTTTAGCCCTTCTTAACTCCTTGACATATCTTTGTTCTCTTGTAGAAAAATGGCTCTTTCCACAATCTGTTCAGAATCAATGCCTCAAGGGTCTGTCTTCTGCCTTCCACCTGGGAATCTGATCCAGTCCTTGTGACAGAGAGAGAGACATTGCCACAGGGCTATTTCTTCATTAATTCACTAGGTTTCAGAAGTATGCAGGCATTCAGAGGTCAGGGATTGGAAGGGGACTAGCAGACGGTTTGGTGTTTAGGCTAGTTCAGAGATTTGGACAGGAAACAAGCCTTTTTCTAGGCAGAGGCAAATGAAGCAAGCTTTCTTTCCAAGTTTATCCCAATTCCCACTGGAAAGGAGCTTTGGTCCACTTGGTGCCTATTTCCATCCCCTTGCTCTGTTTCTGACAATGCATTTTTTCTCCCCTAGAAGCTAAAGAGGGCACTCACTCAGCTGGCACCCCTGGCTAGGCCGCAGTCTCTCACTGCTCATGTTCTCAGGGAGAGCTGCTCTATGAAAAGAAAGAAGACCTTGAGTGCCTGGGTGTTGGTGCTTGGCCTGTTGTGCTGTGGAGGGTGAACGGGAGCCAGCTTGCCTCACTGACCTGGATGACTGAGTGGCATGCATTCTGATAAGCAGTTTCCCCATGGGCAGCATGAACCAGGAGGGGGGTCAGCATGAAAAACTCTGGCAAGGATTTAAGGAAACAAGTCTTTGTTGCCGATTCCTGAGCAAGAGGCCTCAGAACCCAATAGCTACAGCTCAAATCCTGCTGACTTCCTCATCTGATGGGAAAAATGGCAAGGATAGACCAATCCAAAAGTCATTGGCTCCTAAAGAAAGCAGGCTTCCTGTTGAAAGGGCTCCCAGGTGTATTCCTTCAGAGAGCCTTGGCCTAAAACCACAGGCCTTTATTATTGTGGATTAAACCTGCTTGATAGGAGAGTGTGCTAGGTACTTCATTCTCAAATTTCTCCAAATCTCATGTGTAGTGAAGAACTTTGGCAGTGTGTGTCTGCATTGCCACTCCTGAGCTTTTCCGATGAAAGAGGGTTGGCATGGACACTATTCCAAGAAATTGTCTGAGTAATATTCTCTTGTTTCAGTTTGGTGGTATGCTTGTGATGGTGATAGAGATATTGCATTGGGCTTTTCTCAATTTGGATTCAGAATGATGTGGCCCTCCCCTAACCCAGGGTGTGTGAAGGTGCTCAGTCAGAAGGCTCATGGGTAGGCTAAGCCCAGGTTGGGGGTGGATACCTCCTCCTGTGTGGGTCAAGGGGAAACGATAGTCGGGGTCTCTTTCCTGGGTTTCCCATATGACCATTTGAATGTACATCTTGGCTCACGCTGGAGTCATTCATCTCCAATTTCTGCTTTCCTAACTTGATCTCAGTTAATACACAGAGACCCTGTGTGTCACGTACACCAACCAAGATCCTCGGTTTAAGGGTGAGTTTCAAAGCCTTTCCTGACTAATGCAGGGCTCTCAGAGTCTGAGGTCCCAGAGAATAGATATCCACCCTGTCTCTGTGATGGACAGGTTATAGTATCATGGGAATGGGTATCCACCTGGACCTTTGCCCCTAATGGATGGAGCTACTCTCTTGAAAGGGCAATGTATGCAATTGCAGCATGCTCCACGACCTGTTTAGTGCACAAAAATTGCTTTGAATCAATAGTACACCAATGCCTCGTTCCCAGCTCTTGATCTTTACATGAAAGCACATTTTTCATAACTCAGAGCTACTGCCGACCTTCACGATGAATATGATGGGCAGAAGTGCACTAAAAGCCAAAGTTCCTCTCTTTTTCTTATGGGAGAATATGAGCCTCTTGCTCACATGGTTCCAACGGGCATCTTTGCAGCCCCCTGGAGCCAAAGCCCACAAAAAGCACTTCGAGATTCCTGAGCTGGCCAGCTTGCAAATACATTGTTCTAGTCAGGTTTCCCTAAACATGAAGAACTCTGAACCTCAGCGTCCAATTTTATGACATTGCTTATAATCCCTCAAGTTTCGTCTTGGGGTCCATGCAAATTCAGTGTTTCAGAGTACTAGCTAAGTTTGCAGATGTCCAACAGTGACGAGCCCTTGTGACTGTGGGATGTGTGCAGCTTTTGCCTTTTTTTTTTTTTTTTTTTTAAATCTAGAAGGACATCCAAACACTTAGGGCTTTGGAAAGAGTCCAGACGAGAACTGTGTGTGGGGAGTTTGGGTCAGATGTATTAATAGGGAGATGTCCCCCTTGCTGGGCTTAGTGGAAATAAAGATAAACATCTCCATTCCACACTGATCACATTCCTACTGGATGGAAATATTGAATGCCGTTTGTTCCTGGCTGCAGCCATACCATTTCCTTTTCTCTTTTTCTGCCTGTCTTTTAAATCACCCTTAAGAGCCATGTAGCTGGCACTTACTAAGCAGGCACCCAGGGATGGGCAAGTTCTCACTGTGTCCCTAGCTCATTATAGACATCATCTTCAGAAACCCCAAAGGAAAATAGTCCTCATACCCCTGTGCTTGGTGCTTGGCTGTTTGTAGCAGGTGATACAGTGAGTGGAGCCAGATTTCTTCTTTGTTCTGTCTGAAGTTACTTTTTGAAAATCATCCAGTTCACACTGGAGCAGTAGTCTCCAGAATTGGTCAGCACATAAAGAGCCTCTTATAGGAAGAAGATACAAATGCCTTTTCCACCTTTTGAAGCCACAGCAGGGGGAACCACCCAGCTACAGCCCTGTCACTGCTCACTCCATTCAATGATGAGAAAATCACCAAAGCCACGTCCCAGGGCTCTCTATGTCCTTCTGAAGGAAAAAGGCAGACTTGGTGCTGACAGCGTTTCCAGATGGAGACACTTGAGGGAGCTAAGTCCAGAGGATCTGGGAGGGAGCTGGCTTCCCTTGTGGGGCCAGAACCTTAGCTACTCATTTCTATCTTTATGCTGTCCTCATCTGCAGTGAAGAACTTGGGCCAATGAAGTCTCCATTCCCATCACCTTGCACTTTTTCTACCTAGGTATTCACTATGGGGATTCAGGGACTGAACTTAAGAGCAATTTTCTTTTTATTTCATGTGGGGAGTCGGCCACATTCTCCCAAATTGGAGATAACTTCGGCAACATGGGCCCACCCACAGTGTAAGTGGGTAAGTCTTTCAGCCTTACCATTGGCCACAAAAGACATAGGGCATAAGAAGGAGCCTCACGCGGAATGTGTTCATGCAGGCAAGGACAGAGGAGTGGGATGGAGTCAATGTCAGTTCTGCAGAAAGGGGAAATGACCTTAGGCACCGCATTCTAAGTTCTATCCTATATCTCTCCTAAAAGAAAGAACTTTAGCCTTGCGTATGTTCCCATCACCTCGCGGATTTTCTAAAGAGGTTTTTTTGTTCACATTGAGAAGTGGGGTTGTCACTCACATAAAAATCAGTCAGGGATTAATGGAAGCGCCCCCTCACTGCCTGTGCTAGCCAAGAGCATTCAGTTTCCAATATCCCAAAGAGAAAATTGCTCTTCTTTTACTGAAAATATGGTGCTTCACAGGCTGATGGTGGCATGGTGATGTTTACCCTGATTGTGACCCTCACTTGGTTCATTGAGCTGCCTTCATTCTGAAAAGCAGAAGTCTCTCAGATGGACACTTTGATCTCAGATATGCGTCAGTGCAGAAAGAGTCCAGTAAGGAATCCTGCACCAAAGCTTGGTTGCAAACACCTGAAGGTCAGCAAGGAGACTGACCTTGAATCACTGAAGGAATGTTGCATCTGTAATTGATGGAAATGGCAGAGAAAAGGCAATGGACAGAATTCTTGGCTTACCAAAGTTCTGGATGAACATTTCTTTCAGTGAGGGCATCAAGTGTAGTCAATGGACTACACCTTCACCTAAAATATTGGTGTGTCATACTCTTGAGATTATGCTAGTGATGTTATTCTTTGCTTTATCCTATTCTCCTAAGAAAGAATTTTGGGCCTCTGTTTATCCATGTCCATTTTTGGTCTTTTCACACTAGGTTTTCTCTGGCAGGCATGTGGTGCCAGCTTTTGACACCAATTAACTCTGATTTTAACTGAGGACTTGCGTCAAGTTCTCTGGATTCTGGAATACTTTGGGCTATGGACTCTGGAAAACTTTGGGCTAAAATTTGTGTTTTAGAACTAGGCATACATCAGGAAACCTAAGACATTTGAAGGTGCCCAGGACAGAATGTTTGCATGTAGGCAGACCCAGAGGAGTTGGGAGAAAACCTGTCCTGTTTCTGGAAGAAAAACTGAAGTATACAGTACCTTTTCAGTTATATCCCTTTCTTATTGAATTTCAGATGCTTTCCTCTGGAGTGGGCTTGCAGGTAAACCAGTGGTGATTTCCCCTGTCCCCAGTGCAGAAGTGTTTATTCTGAATATATCCAGCTTCAAATAGATTACACTATGTACGTCATTCTTAGCTTGTTCCCACTCTCATAGGAAAGGAGGAATTTTGGCCATTCACCTATCCATTCACATTCCCTTACTGATTTCCTTTCCTGTCTTAAACTTTTTGTAAAACACTTCATCTTCTTTTGAGAGAGAGAATAGAGAGAGTAGGGTAGGGGCAGAAAGAGGGAGACAGAAGATCCAAAGGAGGATCCCGGCTGTGAGCACAAAGCCCAATGTGGGGTTAGACATCACAACCGTGAGTTCATGACCTGAACCGAAATCAATAGTCGCTGCTTAACAGACTGAGCTACCCAGGTGCCCTCTCCCTTGCCTTTTGTCTCTTTATACCTTGGTTCCCACTAGGCACCGTGAGCCTGTCAATAACTTAGTGAAAAACTAAGGATTGTTGGAAACTCCCACGCTGCTCCCATGCTAACTGAATGCCTTCAGTTTGTGATACACAAAAGGATCTATTGACTCCCTGTCACTGACGTCTTGGAGTGTCATAGTAATATCAGAACTCCAAGCACTGGCTCCTACAGATGTTTTCATTCTGAAGAGCCAACCTTCACCTATTTGCAGTATTCTTCAGGACTTGCAGAATGTGCAGAAACAGACCATATAAGGAACATTTAACCAGAACCACTTTCCAAATACTTGAGGGTCAGCCACAAGCCAGAACCTGCTGTGTATCATGACTGCCTCAAAAGACAGGGCGAAACAAAAATCCAATGTCAGAAAATTTCCCTCTCTTTCTGAAGGAAAAATCCAGGTTTCCTTTTGCCTTATTCCTGAGAACATTGTCTCACTCTTGAGACAACCATCTTGCCAAGATATTGTGCTAGTCACTTCTTTTGCTATATCCCATTTTCTTCTGTTAAGAATTTTGGCCTTCTATGTATTCCCTTCACCCTTGTTGCTGTTTTTCAGGCTAAGTTCTTCTTGTCCGTTCAGGCACAGAGTCTCAGATCCATTTTCTCTACATTTAACTAGGGAGTCAGGCCCAGTTCTTGTCACTCTGGGATATAATAGGTCATAGGGTCCCTCAAAAATTTTCTGCCAGTAATCTGTTGGCAAGGAAAAGCCCAGGGTATTTCAAGCTACCTAGCAGGAATGCTCATAGGCAGGGTCAAAAATGTAAGGAGGGAGCTATCCTCACTTCTGGGACAAGAGGAACGTGGAATTAGACATTTTGTTCTCAGCTTTATCCCAATCTCAGCTGAAATGAAAATATTTGGCCCCTTGTGTAGCCATTCCAATTCTATGGTTGTATTGAGAAATATTTCTTGGGTCTCAGGCAAGGCCAGTGAGTCTGTCGCCCACATAGTGAGTGCACAGCCATTAAAGAGTTCTGACTCTGGTCTGGGTTAACCAATAGCAGTTTCTGATATCCCAAAGGAAAGATTGCCTTCCTGTGAGGACGTGGTGTTTGGCTGGCTGATAAATGAAATGATGGTTAGCCAACTTGTCTCCCTCCGTGGTTGTTAAAGATACTTTCACTCTGAAGAGCAGTTGGTTCACCCATGTGCAGTACTCTCAAGGACGGGCTTAGCACATAAAGAGACCATTCAAGAACTACTGCATCACAGCCCAGTTGTAAACTTTTGAGCACACACCCTCTACGCTTGAATCACTGCAGCCTCTATCCACTGATAGGGTAGCAAGGGAAATCAGTGAATTAAGGTTCCCTGTCTTTCTCAAGGAACAACACAAGTGACTTGCCATGAGGTTTCCCACTGTAAACAATGGAGCTTTCCCTTTGCCCTAGGCATATGTATTTCTTGTTCCCAAGACAGTGAGCTCGCCAAGAGATTGTACTAGTCATTTCATCCTCAGATTTATCCCATTCTCATCTCTCTTAGGAACACTGTCTCCACTCGGTATCTATTTCCATCCTCTTAATCTTTTTTAATGTTTATTTTTATTTTTGAAAGAGAGAAGGCAGTGTAGGGGAAGAGTGAGAGTGACAGATGATCTAAAGCAGGCTCCGCAAGACAGCAGAGAACCTCATGTGGGGCTCAATCTGGCAAACCACAAGATCATGGCCTGAGCCATAATCAGATGCTTAACTGACTGAGCCACCCAGGAGCCCAATCCTGTCTCTCTTTCAGGAATTTTTATTTTTTTGGTTCTTTTTTTAAAATTTTATTTAATTTTGAGAGACAGAGGGAGAACAGAGAGTGAGCAGGGGAAGGGCAAGAAGGAGGGAGACAAAGAATCCAAAGCAGGCTCCAGGCCCTGGACTCACAGCACAGAGACCTAAATGGGACTCCATCTCAGGGACTGTGAGATCATGACCTGAGCCAAAACCAAGAGTCAGAAGCTTAACCAAGTGAGCCACACAGGCGCCCCTTTTTAGTCTTTTCAAAATTAGAATCTGCCATGGGTCAATCAGGGCCGATGTTTCAGAGCAATTCCCTCTGATTTTAATTGGGGATTTTGGATGAGTTCTTGTGAACACAGAATAGGTTGGGCCATAGGAGCCCTGGGCACTTGGCTTCCAGATCCATATTGACATTAGATGTAGGTGAGTGGAAAATACCCAGCACAGACTGTGTAGCTAGGGCCAAAGGTTTTGGGGGAAGCTGTCCTTACTTTTAGGCAAGGACAAATGGAGAAAGATATTTCACTCTCAGGTTTCTTCCAATCTCATCTAAAAATGAAACTATGGCTGTCCATAGAGTCTTTCCCATCCTATTGCTATTTGCCATCTCGGACTTGGTATGCAGGACGGAAGGGCAGTGAGGCTGTCAATAGCATGGTGAACTCCCAGGGATGGGTGGTTAGTTCTCACTCTGCTTCTGTGCTCACCAAGACTAATTAGTTTCTGACAACACACAGGAAAGATTACCCTGCTGTCAGAGAGCACTTAGTACTTGGCTTAAGATTCTGAAGGGCATAAACTACGTGCATGCAAGGTATGTCCCAGGACCAGTGCAGAAAGTGGCCATTCAAAACTTAATGCACCACATGAATGGTTCCAAACACTTGAGCTTGGAGCATGGACCCACTAACCCTGAATCCCTGCTGCCTCTATCCCCTCCCTGATGGGAGCAGCAGGAAAAACAGCCAAGAACAGAAGCTTTCCCTATCTTTCTAAAGGAAATAGGCAGACCTCTTGCAGACTGGGATTTCATGTTTCCCTTTGAGGTTTAGTTTGTCTCTGGCCACAGGTGTTTCTTACCCCTTAGACAGGACCTTGCCAGAAAATTTTTATTCTGGACACTTCATTCTAATCTGTGTCCCCTTCTCATCTATAATGAAGCACTTTGGCCTTTCACGTATATATTTTATTTTTTACTTTTTTTGATAAAGTCCAGTTTATTGATACTTTGTTTCCAGTGCTTTTGGAGTTCAAAAGGGCTTTACATGTACCTTAGCCAATTTGACAATAAATTATTTTTAAAAAATGAAATGCAAAAAAAGGCTTTGCATATCCCAAATTAATGAAAATTCTCTCTTACCTTTACTTCTAAGTGTTATACAGTTTTAATTCTTATATTTAAGTCTGTAATCTGCTTTGAGTTAAATTTTCTGTACAGTGTGAAGAAATTGTCTAAATTTATTCTTTTGTATGTGAATTGAAATTTTAAAGCAATCTCCTCGCTGATAGTGAGTGAACATCTTGTTGAAAGCTGTGTGATGATCTTCATGGGGCATGCCACATGAAGCATCTATACCAAAAATGAATTGCCAGAGAGTTTCAGCTTCTTTCTGCCCTCCCCCAGGGATCCGATACACTGGTTTAAATTCTTTCTTTTATATGAAATTTATCATCAAATTGGTTTCCATACAACACCCAGTACTCATCCCAACAGGTGCCTTCCTCAATACCCACCACCCACCCTCCCACCCCACAGATTTTTTTGTCATCAACCCTCAGATTGTTTTAAGGCTTTTTTGGTTTGGCTCTCTCTCTTTTTTTCTTCCCCTCCCTCATAGTTTTCTGTTAAGTTTCTCAAGATTCACATGAGTGAATACATATGGTATCTGTCTTTGTATGACATTTCATTTAAGATAACACTCTCCAGTTCCATCCACGTTGATACAAAAGGCCATATTTCATTCTTTCTCATTGCCACTTAGTATTCCATTTTGTATATAAACCACAAATACTTTACCATTCATCAGTTGATAGATATTTAGGCTCTTTCCATAATTTAGCTATAGTTGAAAGGCCTGCTATAAACATCAGGGTACAAGTGCCCCTATGCAACAGCACTCCTGTATCCCTTGGGTATATTCCTAGAAGTGTTATTGCTGGGTCATAGGGTACATCTATTTTTCATTTTTTGAGGAAGCTCCACAGTTTTCCAGAGTGGCTGCATCAGTTTGCATTCCCACCAACAGTGCAGGAAGGTTCCCGTTTCTCCACATCCTCTCCAGCATGTATAGTCTCCTGATTTGTTCATTTTAGCCACTCTGACAAGTGTGAAGTGGTATTTCAGTGTGGTTTGGATTTGTATTTCCTTGATGAGTGACGTTGAGCATCTTTTCATGTGCCTGTTTGCCATCTGGATGTCTTCTTTAGAGAAGTGTTTATTCATGTCTTCTGCCCATGCCTTCACTGGATTATTTGTTTTTGAGGGTGTGGAGTTTGGTGAGCTCTTTATAGATATTGGATACTGGCCCTTTGTCCGATATGTCATTTACAAATATTTTCCCATTCTGTTGGTTGCCTTTTAGTTTTGTTGATTGTTTCCTTTGCAGTGCAGAAGCTTTTTATCTTCATGAGGTCCCAATCATTCAATTTTGCTTTTAATTCCCTTGCCTTTGGGGATATGTCAAGTAAGAAATTGCGGTGGCTGAGGTCAGCTTTCTCTTCTAGGGTTTTGATGGTTTTCTGTCTCACATTCAGGAGATTCATCCATTTTGTTTATTTTTGTGAAGTGTGTAAGAAAGTGGTCTATTTTCATATTTCTGCATGTTGCTGTCCAGTTCTCCCAGCAACATTTGTTAAAGAGACTTTTTTCCATTGGATATTCTTTCTTGCTTCGTCAAAGATTAGTTGACAATACTTCTTTGGGCCCAAATCTGGATTCTCTGTTCTATTCCCTTGATTTATGTGTCTGTTTTTGTGCCAATACCATGCTGTCTTGATTACAGCTTTGTAGTAGAGGCCAAAGTCTGGGATTGTGGTTCCTCCCACTTTGGTCTTCTTCAATATTACTTTGGCTATTCGGGGTCATTTGTGGTTCCATACAAATTTAAGATTGCCTTTTCTACCTTGGAGAAGAACGCCTATGGCATTCTCAGAAACATCTTTCATACACGTGCTTTTACAAAGAGTTATTAAATGCACAATTTGATGAACACACTCACTGAAGTAGAAAGGAGTCTATGATATTTACAACTTAGAAATGTATTTTATGCATAGGCATTTACAATTGTTTTAAGTGTAATACAGTGTAATGATAAGCACAGTATTTAAATGAAATATCATAGTCTTATTGATATGTACAATTAGTAGTCCTACCAACATCATTTTGTTGATTCCTTCACTGTGCAGAACCTTTTTATTTTGATGTCCCAATAGTTTATTTTTGCCTTTGTTTCCCTTGTCTCATGAGACATATCAAGAAAGAAATTGCTACAGCCAATGTCAAAGAAGTTATTGCCTGTGTTCTCTCGTATTTTGATGGTTTCTTGTCTCACATTTAGGTCTTTGACTCATTTTGAATTTATTTTTATGTATGGTATAAGAAAGTGGTACAGCTCATTCTTTTTGCATGCTGCAGCCAGTGTTCTCAACACCATTTGTTGAAGAGTCACTGTTTGATAAAAGTATACTTATATTTGAGCTTTTACTAATATGCCTCATACATTAGAGTGTATATATCACACCTTTGCCTTGAAATAATGGTGAAACTATTCAAATATACAATTTGATTTCTTAGAAGAAAATTTTGTGTCTCTTTGCAGAATAGATAAATGGCAGAACAGTATTGTGAACATATTCTTTTTGTGAAATAACACTAAAGGTATGCAACAAAATTTGATTTTTCTTAGAAAAATTTTATATATGTGATGTTACATAGTATTAACTAGTGTACTAATTGTACCACATTGTCATGAACATAGACTTTCAATTAAATAACACTGTGCTTACATATATAATTGGTATTCTTTGATATATCTTTCATATATATACATTTGCAGAGTATGTTAAAATAGCACATGTTTGTACACATTTTCCCGATATGATAAGACAACGGAGATACAATGAATTTCTGTCACTCTTAGAAAGTCTTTTTTTTAAGAGAGAGATAGAAAGAACACAAGCAGGGGAGCCCAGCAGCAGAGGGAAAGAGAAAGAGAGAAAGAGAAAGAATCCCAAGTAATCTTCATGTTCAAGACCCACTATGATGCAGGGCACGATCCACGACCCTGGGATATGACCTGTGTTGAAATCAAGAATCAAGACATATCAACTGAAACAGCCAGGTGCCCCATCTTAGAAAGTTTTTTATTCATGATTGTATATATTATGATCTATGAACTACAGTGTGGTTGATATATTGTATAAAATTACACTGAAATTTTTTTAAAAAATGCAGAGTGGGGCACCTGGGTAGTTTGTTTGGTTAAGACTTCAGCTGAGGTCATGATCTCATGGTTTGTGGGTTCAAGCCTTGCACTGGGCTCTGTACTGACAGCTCAAAACCTGGAACCTGCTTTGAATTCTGTTTCTCTCTCTCTCTCTGCCCCTCCCCCTCTCAAAAACAACTAAACATTAAAAAAATTAAAAACAAATGCAATGAGCATTCTTAGAAACATTTTTTTTTTAATTTTTTTTTAATTTTTTTTTTTTTTTTTGAGACAGAGCATGAACGGGGGAGGGTCAGAGAGAGGGAGACACAGAATCTGAAACAGGCTCCAGGCTCTGAGCGGTCAGCACAGAGCCCGACGCGGGCCTCGAACTCACGGACCGCGAGATCATGACCCGAGCCGAAGTCGGATGCTCAACCGACAGAGCCACCCAGGCGCCCGGAAACATTTTTTATACATGTGCCATTACAGAGTATTTTAACTGCAGTACTTTGAGATAAACATATTCATTCACCTAAATAGCACTGACTACATACAATGACCATTGTTAAGAGCATTATATATAGTATACTATATATATTTAAAATGTGCATTAAAAGTAGCACAGTGTGGTAAACACACATTCATTGAAAAGACATTACCTGGATACCAAATTCTATAGTTCTTAGAGGTATATTGTACGTGTAACTTTATGTAATACATTACATGCAATAACAGTAGTTATACTCTTTCAATGAAATAACGCAGTACCTTTTCAGACATACAACCAGAAGTCTTATAAAAATCTTTTATACATGTCACATTACAAAAGGTTTTTAATATAGCACAGTGTTTTGAACTAAACAGTGTTAATCACTGAAAAACATATATATCCACATAAACAGCTACCTTTCTTATAACATTGGCTGTACAAGTGTCTTCACAAAGTTAATTAAATGTAGTAGCAAGGACATTCATTCACTGAAATATCATATTTATTTACCTATACACTTACAATACTTAGAAATATCTTTATATATGTACATTTACAAACTGTATTAATTCTAATAAAGTTTAGTGAACCCTTTTGTTAAGAGCTCAATATTTGCATCCCTCTCAAATTCATACATTGATTACGTAACATACAATATGATTGAATTAGAATTTGGTCCTTTGATAGATAATTAGATCTTGAGAGTGAAGCCCTTGTGAATGGTATTAGTGCTCATATGAAAGGGACCCCAGTTTCCCTTTCTAGATGTGAAGACACATCAAAAAAGTGGCTATGAAACAGAATACATAACTCACTAGACACGGAATCTGCCAGCACCTTCATTTAGAATATGTCAGCTTCTAAAACGTTGAGAAATATCTTTATGTTGTTATAAGCCACCCTTATTATGATATTCTGTTACAGCAGCTCAGACTAAAAAGAAAATTGTGTTGAGTAGTTGTTACCATAACAGACCTAAAAATATAGAAATGGCTTTGCAACTAGGTAATATAGGCTGGAAGAGTTTGGAGGCACCTGACAGAAAAAACCTACATTTTCATGAATGAATTTTTAAAATAGTTGTTTTCAGGGCTCAGAATGAAAAGAACTGCAGGGAAGTCTCAACCATCTTAGAAAACACCTAAATAATTCTGAAATTATAGTGATAATGGAAATTGGGTAATAAAGACCATTCTTATGAGGTCTCAAAAGGAAATGAGGAATTTGTTAGTGGACAATGTAGACAAGGTGACCTTTGTTACAAATTGTTAAAGAACTTTGCTGAATTGTATTCATATTTGAGTGTTATATGAAAAGTAGAATTTTACAGAATAAAGTTGGATACATATTTGAGGGTAATGTTGTCTTATTTTTATTTTTTTAATGTTTATTTATTTTTGAAAGACAGAGCATGAGCGGGGAAGGGGCAGATACGGAGACACAGAATCCAAAGCAGGTTCTAGGCTCTCAAGCTGTCAGCACAGACCCTGATGCGGGGCTCGAACCCAAGAACTGAGAGACAATGACCTGGGCCAAAGTCGGATGTTCAACTGACTGAACCGCCCAGGTGTCCCACCCCCTTTTTAAAAAAATTTTTAATGTTAATTGAAGGTATTTTTAAACAAAATGTTGCATGTGAGGCTGGGCTCCTCCTGATTTCTTAAAGTTCAACAGAGAAAATAATTAAAGATGCAATTGTTTAGGGAGTGTGGGTGGCTCAGTCAGTTGAGTATCTGACTCGATCTCAGCTTAGGTCTTGATCTCAAAGTTGTGAGTTCAAGTCCGACATTGGGCTCTGCGCTGAACATGGAGATTACTTTAAAAAAAAAAAAAGATCGAATTTTTGAGCAAAAAATTGAGCAGAACTTAAAGATTTGTAATATCTCAGCCTATCCATATATCAAAAACTGAGAATTCTGTCATTGTGGCCATGTGACCCTTTGATAAACAGATTAGTTATGAATTAGTCAAAAAAAGCCAGGAGATATTCTTCAGAACAATGGAAGAATCACCTGAAGATAATTTAGAGATAATCAAAAGTATGACTCTTATTACAGGCACAGAGGTTGAAGGGCATTGCTACCTCCACCCAGATTTGAAAGGAGGTGCCACCAGTGCTGGTAGGACTTTGTGTCACATTGCCATTGTGGCACCTTCCATCATGGACTCTGCTCCCCTCTCTCTGGTGCCATACTTCTAAGCTCCCCTTGCATCATGGGATATGGGGTCCCCTCTGTAAGGTGCAGGCAGCCAATTTTCTTGGCATCCAAGGGATGTGAACTCTGCAAACATGCAAAGTGCATAGACCCAAGGAACAGAGATGATTCCATGTAAGATTCAATGGACAGGAATGTCTGGCACTGAGTGGAAGACCCCAGCTTGGAAGTACTGTGGTGTGGGTGGGACTCCAGGACAGCGAGCAAGCATTGGGGGGGGGGGGGTGCAGTCATGTTGAGCTGTGGTGATGAATTTGCCACCCTCATGGGCTGCTGAGAGGGTGCAGTATAGAAACAAAGGATTACTCTCCAAACATTACCTTTAACGTTGTTTGTCCTGTCAGATTTTGGACTTACTTTGTACCCCTTGCCCCTTTTTTTTTTTTCCTATTTTTCATTTTTGGAATGGGAATGTCTATCTTATGGTTACCACAGTAGGATAACTTTGAAGCACACAAATTTTTTGGCTTCATAGTTTCAACATTGGGGAAAAATTTGTCTCAGGATGAATCTTCCCAAGAGTGTGTTGATCCAACATTTGATTTAGATGATATTAGATAAGACTTTGGACCTAGACTTTAGAGTTGATACTGGAATTAAGACTTTGGGAGCTGTTGGGATGGACAAATGTATATGCATGTGAGAAAGACATAAATTGGGGGGTTTAGGGGAATAATGTTCTAGAATGAATATTTGTGTTCCCCCCCCTCAAATCCATATGTTGAAATCCAAACTCTAAATATAATGGCACCATAAAATCAATCTTTTGTCTTTTGGGAGCTAATTAGATCATGAGAGCAGAGCCCAAAAGAATGGGATTAATACCCGTATAAAAAGAACTTCAGATTGTTTTTCTCCTTCCACCATGTAAATAGCAGGATGGCAATTTGTGAAACAAAAACAGACCTTCATTACACACCAAAATTTTCAGCATTTTTATCTTGAACTTCCCAAGATCTATGTTCCTTATGTTCTCATAGTTCCCAGAACTATGAGGAAAAATCAGGGTTGTTATAAATATCAATCTGTGGTATTCTGTTATGCATCTCAAATGTACTAATACAAAATACTATCAAAAAATGACTTTTTTTCAGATGCAATGAAATTTTATAATTCTTAGAAACATATTTGACACATGAAACCTTACAAAGGTATTCCGTGAAACACATTGTGGGGATTACATTCTTTGAGTGAAATTACACTGTACTCACATTTTCAAGTAGAATTCCTACAAAAATTGTTGATGATACTTGCACTATTATAGGGTATAGTAAATGTAATAATTGGAGAAAATCTTCATTCATGTAAATACACTGTAAATTTTTCAAATGTACAATAATTCTCAAAATTTTCTTATTTGTTGAGGTAAGCCTGTATCACTATAAACTTCCCTCTTAGAACTGCTTTTGCTGCATCCCAAAAATTTTGGAACAATTGTTTTCATCTTCATCTCTCTCAAAGTATTTTTTGATTTCCTCCTTGATTTCATTGACATATTGGTTGTTTAGTGGCATGGTGAGTAGCCTCCATGAGTTTTTTTTACAAGTTTTTTTCTTTTAATTGATTTTTAGTTTCATACTGTTGAGGTTGGAAGAACTT
The DNA here is from genome assembly GCF_018350215.1 of Panthera leo. Taxonomy (NCBI): domain Eukaryota; kingdom Metazoa; phylum Chordata; class Mammalia; order Carnivora; family Felidae; genus Panthera; species Panthera leo. The sequence goes on along the minus strand of NC_056684.1, from coordinate 28,444,591 downwards.
GGCATGATTTCAGTCTTCTTAAATTGATTGAGGCTTGTTTTATTGCCTAATATGTGATTATCCTGAAGAATGTTCAATGTACTTGAAAAGAATATGTATTGCAGTGGCTTGGTTGGAATGTTTTGTATACATCTATTAAGTCCATCTTGTCTAATTTGTCACTAAGACCACGGTTTACTTATTGGTTTTCTGTGTGGATGATCTATCCACTGATATAAATGGGACGTTAAAATCCCAACTACTATTATATTACTGTCAAATTTTCCCTTTATATTTTTTAATATTTATTTTTATAATTAGGTGATTCTATGTTGGGTGCATATTTACAATTGTTTCCTGTTAGAATTATCCCTTTATCTTTATGTAATGCCCTTCTTTTTCTCTTGTTACAATGTTCCTTTTAAAGTCGATTTTGTCTGGGGGTGCCTGGGTGGCTCAGTGGCGGAGCATCCAACTTCGGCTCAGGTCATGATCTCACGGTTTGAGCTCTGCGTGACAGCTCAGAGCATGGAACCTACTTCGGACTATGCACCTCCCTCTCTCTGCCCCCCCCCCGCCACTCATGCTCTGTCTCTGTTTCTCAAATATGAGTAAGTGTTAAAAAATTTTAGAAAAGTCTATTTTGTCTGATGTAAGTACTGCTACCCCAGCTTTCTTTTCATCTCCAATTGCGTGGAATATCTTTTTCTATCCCTTCTCTTTCAGTCTGTGTGTGTCTTTGGGACTCAAGTCAGTCTCTTGAGGGCAGCATGATGGGTCTTGTCTTTTTTATCCAATCTGCCACCATATATCTTTTGATTGGAATATTTACTCTGTTTACATTTAAAATAATATTGACAGGTATGTACTTATTTCCATTTTGTTGTTTTCTTATTGTTTCTGTAGTTTTTCTCTTGCTCTCCTTCCTTGTGATTTAAGCTTCTTCTTTGTGTTACATTTGGATTTATTTCTCTTTATTTTTTGTGTATCCATTTTATGTTTTTATTTGTGGTTATCATGAGGTTTATATACAAGACTTTCGGTATATAACAGTATACTGTAAGTTTATGGACACTTAAGTCAGAACACATTCTAAAAGCACTGCATTTTTACTCACACCCCTATATTTTATGTACTTTATGTCATAGTTTACATCTTTTAATTTTGTATATCCCTTTAGTTATCAAAGATATAGTTGATTTTACTACTTTTGTTTTTTAACCTTAATACTAGATTTATAAGTGGTTTATCCACTTTTACCAGTGAGATTTTTCTTTAATATATTTTTTTTATTTCTACTTGTGGCCTTTTCTTTTATGCTTAATGATGTCCATTTAACCTTTATTATAAAGCTGATTTAGTGGTGAAGAACTCCAACTTTTGTTTACTTGGGAAAATATTTCTTCTTCAATTCTGAATGATAATCTTGCCATGTAGAGAATTTTTTTCTTTTAGCACTTTGAATATATCATGACACTCCTTTAAGACCTGCAAAGCTTCTATTGAAAGTATCAATTGATAGCCTTAGAGGGTTTTCTCTTGGTTGTGACTGAATACTTTTGTTACTTTTGAGATGTTCTCTATGTTTAATCTTTTTGCCATTTCAATTATGTCTTTTTGTGGACCTTGTTGGGTTTACCCAACAAGTCTCTTCCCCGGACTTGGAAGTCTGTTTTCTCCCCAGGCTAAGGAGGTTGTCAGTTATATCTGTAAATAAGTTTTCTGCCCCTTTCTCTTTTTTCCTTCTGGGACCTCTAATGTGTATGTTAGTATGCTTCATGTTCTCCCAGAAGTCCCTTAACCTATACTCATTATTGATTGGTTGACTGCTGTTCATCTTGGGTGCTGTCCACTACCCTGTCTTCCAGATTGTTGATCCATTATTCTGCCTCCTCTATTCTATTGTTGATTCCCTGTAGTGTATTTTTTCACGTAAGTTATTGTGTTCTTCAGCTCGTGTTGGTTCTTTGTTTATATTTTTCATCTTTTTTTTAAGTTCTCACTGAGTTCACCCACTGTTCCTTCAAGTCTGGTAAATATCTTTATAATCATTACTTTGAACTCTTTCAGGTTAATTCTTAATCTCTGTTTTGTTTAGTTCTTTTTTTCCTGAGATTTTGTCTTGTTCTTTTCATTTGGAACAATCTAGTTCTAGGAATGAGTCATTGTAGAGAGCTTTCCCCCTAAGGTCAGGAACAAAGACATGGTCAGGGATGTCCACTCTCATCACTATGCAACATAATATTGGAAGTCTTAGCCTCAGCAATCAGACAATACAAAGAAAAGGCATCCAAATCAGCCAGGAGGAGGTCAAAAACTTTCACTCTTTGCAGATGACATAATACTGTATATGGAAAACCCAAAGATTCCACCAAAAAACTGCTAGAACTGATCCATGAATTGGGCAAAGTCACAGGATATAAAATTAGTGCACAAAAATCTGTTGCATTCCTATACACAATAATGAAGCAATGGAAAGATAAATCAAGGAATCGATCCCATTTACAATTGGACCAAAAAACATAAAATACCTAAGAATAAATCTAACCAAAGTGGTGAAAAAATCTATACAATTGAAAACTATAGACAGCTTATGAAAGAAATTGAAGACACACACACACACGAATGGAAAAATATTCCATGCTCCTAGATAAGAACAAATATTGTTAAAGTGTCAATACTACCAAAACAATCTACATATTCAATGCAATACCTATCAAAGTAACACCAGTATTCTTCACAGAGCTAGAACAATCCTAAAATTTTTGTAGAACCAGAAAAGACCCCAAATAGCCAAAGCAATCTTGAAAAAGAAAAACAAAGCTGGAGGCATGACAATCCCAGACTTCAAGCTGTATTACAAAGCTGTAATCAAGACAGTTTGGTACTGGCACGAATACAAGCACTCAGATCAATGGAGCAAAATAGAGAACCTGGAAATGGACCCACAAACATATGGTCAACTAATCTTTGAAAAAAGCAGGAAAGAATATCGGGTGGAATAAATACAATCTCTTCAGCAAATGGTATTAGGAAAACTGGGCAGTGATTTGCAGAAAAATGAACATGGACCACCTTCTTACCCCATACACAAAAATAAACTCAAAATGGATGGAAGACCTAAACATAAGAGAGGAAGCCATTAAAACGCTTGAGGAGAAAGCAGGAAAAACCTCTTTGACCTGGGCTGCAGCAACTTCTTACTCAACACGTCTCTGGAGGCAAGGGAAACAAACGCAAAAATGCATTACTGGGACCTCATCAAAATAAAAAGCTTCTGCACAATGGAGGAAATAACAGAACCAAAAGGCAACCAACGGAATGGGAGAAGATATTTGAAGACGACATATCAGATAAAGGGTTAGTATCCAAAATCTATAAAGGGCTTATCAAACTCAACACCCAAAAAACAAATAATTCAGTGAAGAAATGGGCAAAAGACATCAATAGACAGACACTTCTTGAAAGAAGACATCCAGATGGCCAACTGACACAGGAAAAATGCTCATCACTCATCAGGGAAATACAAATCAAAACCACAATGAGACACCACGTTACACCTGTCAGAATGGCTAAAACTACAAACTCAGGCAACAGATGTTGGCAAGGATGCAGAGAAAGAAGATCTCTTTTGCACTGTTGGTGAGAATGCACACGGGTGCAGCCACTCTGGAAAACAGTATGGAGGTTCCTCAAAAAAATTAAAAACGGAACTACCCTACCTCCCAGCAATTGCACTAAGGTGTTTATCCAAGGGATATAGGTAGGCTTTTCAAAGGGGAACATGCACCCCAATGTTTATAGCAGCACTCTCAATAACCAAAGTATGGAAAGAGCCCAAATGTCCATCGATGGATGGGTAAAGAAGATGTGATATACGTATACAGTGGACTATTAGTGATCAAAAAGAAAGAAATCTTGCCATTTGCTACTACGTGGATTGAAAACCTATGCGGGGCCTAGGCGGAGAGTGCCAGATACTCAACTCTCTCAAACCTTGCTGCCTCCTTCCACTGAGGGAAAGTGGCAGGGATAGACCAAGCCAGAAATCACTGGCTCCACCTTCTTGCTGACAGGGCCCTCTGGTTTAGTCCTTTAGAGGGACTCTTTCACCTAAGCATGCAGGCTTTTCTTATTCCGGATATGACCTGCTTGATAGGAGAGTGGGCTGGATACGCCAGTCTCAACTTTCTCCAGATCTCTCGTGGGGTGGTCCAGCATTGTGTGTTTCTGTTGCCACTCATGAGCTTTTCTGATGAAAATTTTGCATGGACACTATTCCGGAACAGTGTCTCAGAGTATTTTCCTCTTGTTTTGGTTTGGGGGTTTGGGGGTGGGCAGGTAATGGTGAGGAAATTATTGCATTGGACCCTTTTCAATTTGGTGTCCTTATGGTGTTTCATTCCCCATACACAGAAGTGTGAGAAGGTGCCCAGGGACAATGCTCATGCGTAGACAAAAAGCCCCAGGTGGGGGTTGGATCTCGCTTCTTGGGTGGGACAAGGGGAAGGGAAGGTCATGTTGTCTTTCCTCAGATTCTGCCGTGCCTATTTGAATGTACACCTTTTCTCACCTTGTAGTCAGTCCCCTCCCATTGCTGCTCTCCTACCTTTGTCACAGTTCACATAGAGTTACCCTACCTTGTGTCTGTCACCATCACTAACTGAATTTCTCACTGTACTGTTCTCAGGGAGAGCTCTCAGGCTCTGCTCTACCAAAGGAAAGAAGGCCTTGAGTGCCTGGGTACTTGGTGCCTGTCTTGCTGTGCTCTGGAAGGTGAACGGGAACCAGCTTGCCTCACTCACCTGGATGACCGAGGTGCCTTCATTGTGCGAAGCAGTTTGCACATAGACAGTATGAACCAGGATGGGGTCAGCATTGGAAGAGGCTTTGCCAGCAATTAGGGAACCAAGTCCTTGTTGCTGACTCCTGAGCCTGACCTCTCCGAACCAATAGCTAAGGCTCAAACCCTGCAGCCTCCCTCCACAGATGGGAAAATGGCAGAGATAGACCAGGCCAGAAATACTGGCTCCTAGAGACAGAAGGCAGGCTTCTTATTGATAGGGCCCCAAGTGTAGTCCTTCATAGGTTCTCCTTGGCCTTAGCCCGCAGGCCTATCTGATTATGGATACAACTTGCTAGATAGGAGAGTGAGCTGGGCACCTCATTCCCAACTTTCTCCAAATCTAATGTGTGATGAAGTCTGGCAGTGTGTCTCCATTGCCACTCCTGAGATTTTTTGATGAAAGAGAATTTGAATGGACACTATCCCGGGGAAGTGTCTCAGAGTAATAATACCCTCTTGTTTCAGCCTGGGGATTTGGTGATAAGGTTGTGATGGTGATAGAGATATTGCACTGGGCCTTTCTCAGTTTGGTTCCAGAATGACGTGGCTCGCTCCGTACCCAGGGGGGTGTGAACGTGCCCAGGGAGAATACTCATGAATAGGCAAAGCCTGTATTTAGGGCTTGATCCCACCTCCTATGTGGGACATGGGGAATGGAAGATCCTGGTCATCTTACCCACTCTTCCCAGGGCCCATTTGAAACCACAATTTAATTCCTCCTGTAATCATTCCTTCCCCATTGTTGATTTTCTAACGGTCTAGATTTACAGACTGAGTCCATGGGACTGACCCATCCCCAACCGAGTTACAAGGATTGGAAGTGAATTTCCAGACAGTTCCTGAGCGAGGGGAGGTTTTTAGTGTCTGATGTTCAAAAGGGCCATTGGTGTTCATGTCTCAGAGCTCTTATTTTAGTAGTCCTTTATAGCCATAGTAAAAAATTTCTCTTCTTTCGAAACAAGGCACTCCCAGGAATCGTCTCAGACCTCTTGTCTCACAGTCATTTCCTCTCCTATTAAACTAGCATTCGGGAAGACTCCGTTGAGTGTGCAGTAGTTGTGGCCGAAGTGGCCCTACAGTTTGGGTTTCAGAACTTGTGGCCATCACCAGGCCTAGATCATCTGCAGGTGCCCCGAGGACAATGCCTGTGAATAGTCTAAGCCAGAGTTTTTAAGAATGGAGATGGCCTCCTGTCTGGATCAAGAGTTGACTAAGAAACATATCCTTTTCGCTGATGGATGCCATTCCCTTTGGAGATGCAGAGCTTTGATACTTCTTGTACATGATGTACATGCACCTCCCACTGCTGCTTTTCTAGCTAGGTCTCCATTGTCCAGGAGCCATGGGTGTATGAATGCTGCCAGTTTCCCTGTCATTTCCTGAGGAAATTGAAGATATATGGGTCGAATATCCCAGAGGAAACCTTGGCACTTCTCTCCCTGAGCACATGGTGCTCGCTAGCTGGTTAGGCTATGCACATGCATCTGTATGCATTTAGACTCTTTCCTCTCACAAATGGAGGTCCCTTCATTTTGTCGAAAGGCAGGTTTTCATGTAGGCAGATTGTTTCAGATTCTGGTCAGCACAGAAAGGACTCTTGGATAGAATCCTGCTCAAAAACGTGCTTCCACACACTTGCACATGGGCCTGGAGCCAATGCCTGCTAATGCTGTATCACTGCTGCCCTTATATACTGATGGCAAGGGCAGGACACATACCCAGAGCCAGGTCTTTCCAACTCTGATTCTGAGGAAAGAATCTGGGCAGATTTCTTGCTGGGAGGGCTTTCGGATGAAACTTCTGGAAGGCACTGTTTGCAAAGCCCACAGGCATTTCTCATTCCTGAGTCACTCTGGGAGCTGGGGAAGACTGTGCTGGTCACATGACTCCCTGCATTATCTCATTCTTACCCCTGATTCAGAGAGGCCCTCCCTCTCTGCATTTTCCCACATTTGCTCTATTTTAACTCGGAGGCCTCCCTGGTGTTTACTCCAAATGTTTGTCTTACACCCTTACCCTAGGCTTTCCAAAGGCGAATTTTGTCCATTCGTTGTGACAGTGGGCTATGTTGAACCAAAGAGCCCTTGTCTCTTCAGCAGTTTTCCTTGTATACTTGTTCATCTCTGCATGAGTCTAGCAGAACTCAGGTTCCTGGACAGGTAGGCTTGTTTTTCTTTTTGTGTTGCTACGGACAGATCCTCAGATACTCTCAGGTTTTCCAACATCTGAAAAGACAAGAAAAACTTAAAATGCGAAGTTTTTACTGTATCTGAATGATGTTCATGACAAGTTCTATTATTTTAAACCAGTTCAACCTTAATGATGTCTCAACTCTGCTCTAATCAGTGCCTCTTCAATTCATTCAGACTTATTTCACACTGGCCAGCATCTTGATTCTGCGCATCCTTATTTTAGGTTATTCTTGGCTTTCTTCAACACATCCCACTATGCATATATTTTCCATGTGAGGTTACAGTTCTCAGAGCACTTTTATCCCCCAAACGTGGTAGGGGAGAATTGAACTGGTAAGTAAGGAAAAACCAGGTGCAGCCCGCAAGGTTTCCACCCTATATGCCAGTCCCAGCTTTCTGCCACTGGCCGATGTGGTGGACCATGTGGTGGACCTTGTCCCGCCAGCCAGAACAGTTGTTACTCTTGAGTATGCTGAAAGAGGACAGACTTGCATAGGCCAATGCCATGGTTGCCCTACCACGAGACCAGATTTGCTTTGCTGGGCCAATGAGGTTTTTATGTCACCACCTGATGCACATGACCGTTCACGCCTTAGTACCTGACCCAGAAACCTCGTGTGGTGGTGAGCTGCAGCCACCACCGGTGTTTGTGGTCCTTCTGGCCTCTCTGTGCCACAGATGGAAGGGAATTCCACGTCTAAGTGCAAGTGCTGCCATTTGCTTGGAGTCCACCTCCCACATGCCCTGGCTTGTGTGAAAATCTATCCCTGGGCATGGTTTTGCTGAGTGACACCTAAATCTAAACGGGGGACATAGACATAGAGCCATGGGAAGGGAGTGGCCATAACGACGGCAAAGTTCAACATTTCCAAAGGTATTGGGAACAAACTGGAAAGAGTCTGTGTAACATCATGTGCTCTCAGCCAAGAATGGATGCCAGCTCCTTGCCCAGTCCTCAGTCCCAGGCTCAGGGCAAATGTTCTAACCTGGGCCCTTCCAATGCCGTAAGCCATCAAATGTCTGCACGCTTGGACACTAGCTTGCCAGGGACCCTGTCGCCAAACCTATCCCACAAATGAGGAGACTAGAATCACCAGCTGAACACCAAGGATATTCCTCTGAGAGACTATATGGAATGGACGCCAGAAAACTAGTTTGAAAACACAGAATAAGGGTGAAATTATATTCACGAAGGGTGAGGGTTCGTCATTAGGAGTGAGAATCTTATGATGTGGAGAATGAAGTGACTTTGTGCCATTTCCTAGCAAGCCGACTGCTTCAGAAATAAACAACACTTGTGGGTTTTGGTGAAAGCCCTTTACAGGCTATACCCAGGACCCCTGTGAGCATGGAGCCTGCATTCTTCCTTCAGAAACTTAGGGACATCCCTGGCTTTTCGGTTTCTATTCTTTCCCATTAGAGGACAAGGGAGGCAATGATTCAGCTGTTTTGGGGGGATTCCTGACTAATGGTCAAGTGGAAAGAACCAGGCCTCGGTCCAATATTCACTTCAAAGTCGCTTTAGGTATGGTCCAGGGCCTGGAGCAGAGTGCACATGCATGATGCATCTAATCTGCAGGATGGAGGCACGTTTCTCAGCCAAGTGAGGGAGGCCAGCTGGCTACCCATCCATGCAATGACTCTCACTAAGCAAGAAGCCGCAAGATACAAGGAGCTTGCATGCCTCTGGGATAGCAGATACTGAGAGCTGTCAACTGGCTCAGGAACTGACTGGGAACTCCACACCAATGTGGTTTTTTTTTTTTTAATTTTTTTAAAGTTTATTTTTGAGACAGAGACAGAGCATGAACAGGGGAAGGGCAGAGAGGAAGACACAGGATGTGAAATAGGCTCCAGGCTCTGAGCTCTCAGCACAGAGCCCAACGCGGGACCTGAACTCACGGACCGTGAGATCATGACTTGAGCCGAAGTCGGATGCTTAACCGACCAAACCACCCAGGCACCCCAACCACACCAATGTTTTGACACAGACCCATGGGTCCTGGAAAGCTCTAGTGTAAACAGAGTACATTCTTCTGAGGTTCTTGCTCTGAATGGCTCCCAGGGAGTACAGATTTTGAAAACAGAGCAATAACGTGCATATAGCCACCCTGAAGTCCAAAGTTCTTCAATAAAGAAGTGAATTCTAACTTTAGAATTGAGTGCCTATTCAATTCTGGAAGGGAGTAAGAAACACAAGAGGGCTGTTCTGAAAGGAATTTCCATTGGCTAAACCTGAAAGGGAAACGTTGCAAGAAGCCTGTATTCTTTCAGAAACAGAGGGAATACTGGATTTGGTGGTTTTTTTCTGTCCTTCCCATCAGGAGTTAGATGCACCATTAATGCAAAGGCAAGGGGCTCCTGCTCCCAGTTGGTTGATTGTAAAGTGTTTGGAACCTGGACCTGGTTCAATAGTTCTTTCAAGAGCCCTTTCTGTGCTGAACAGGTCCTGAAGCATAGTGTCCCTATGGGAACTACCTGAGAGGATGAAGGGAGGTCTACCTTTCACTGCACTAACCAGAGCTGGCCAAGCACCAAGCCCTCAGGGACAACAAGGCCATCTTTCCTTGATTTAAAGTTACTGTTTTCTCTCACATAACACAAGACCAGAGCGGGGTTAAGCACCAAATTTTGGCGATGCTGTGTGTGCGAAATGAGTGAGAGCCTCAATTTCCCCGAATGTGACCAAAGATTTAGAAAAGAGCAAATGGGTGAGAACGGCTATAGGGGAGACCAAGGCTCTACATTACACTTGGGAATGGGATAGTGTTGGGCAAGTGTTTTTACCTCCTTTGCCCTTGCTAAATGTGTAAGGCCAGTACTTCCCCAAACCTCCGTGACTGCCTGCAGACCCCCATACATACCCTGCTTGGCAACTTCTTAGCCGCTAGGCCTCTTATTGTGAAAAGAGTTCAAATTGGAATTCACAAGATGTCTTGTTGCCCATCTATGCCAGAGCCACCAGGACTCTGCCAGAGCCCCCAGGTTAAAGTGGAGACACCGAGTTCCGAATGGAGACAAGCAAGATGCTGATTTGAAAAAAAAAGCGAAAGAATGGAAATAGAGGGCTCAAGAGCCTCATTATAAAGGAAAGCAGAATGAAGCTGAGAAGGACATACTTCACACAATCTCCTGAGAATCTAACTGTTGTCAATAGTAAGAAACACTCATGGGCAGGGCCAAAGGGAAACATCCATTGCCTACACCTGTACACTCAGTGTGAGGCCTGCAATTTACTTTCAGAAAGAAAAAGAATGCTCCTGACCTTGGTTCCTTTGTCTGCCCTACCGCTCAGAGCATAGAAAAGGCAGTGATTCAGTAGCAGCAGGGAGTGGTCCCTTTGGTGTTTTAGGTATTGTAACCAAGTCCTGGTGCAGTATTCCTTGTAAGGGCTTTTTGGGGCTGAATTGTCCTGTAGTCTCCTGTGCAAGACTGATCCATCTGCCTTAGAGGTGGAAGACATCTCATTCAGCCAAGGGAAGGAGGCAACCTGGTTACTCAACACACAGATTACCCGGGGCAGTCAAGCAACAGGCACTAATGGACAGGAAGGTCATTCTTTTTTGGGATAAAGTAATTGTTTTCCCATAGGACAGGATCAGAGTGGATATTGGCTACATGGCTGACAAACCAATTCCATCTGGCTGTGACACATGACAGATATATGAAAACAGAAAATTGAATGGAAGGACTGTAACGATGACCAATGTTCTACAATACACAGGAGATAAGAATAAAGCTGAGAAGCAATTGTCTAACATGGTCTCTCCTTCAACCAAAAGTGAGGCCAGCTCCGTCCCCAACCCTGGCAATGCCTACACTTGGACACTCTGCTGGGCGCCTTCAAAGGCAGTGTGCTTTCCGTTGTCATTCTTGTGAATGGCACATAGAGGGGTCCTGTTTCCCCACGTATGCCAGAGACAAAATGACGGCCAGAATCCCCAAACGAACAGAAAGGACATTTCTCTGAGACACTGGCTCTGAAAGGCACCCAGGGAGAAACTACTTTGCGGACAGAAAAATGGCATTCATCAAAAAGGTAATGTGGAAGGCCAAAATGCTTCATTATTGATGAGAAGGGGACACAGTTTAGGATGAAATGTCAAAAATGACAATTTGCTGGCAAGGTCTTGTCTAAGGAGTAAGAAACACCTGTGGCCAGAGACAAACTAAAATGGAGGGAAACCTCCTGGAAGCCCAGTATGCAAGAGGACTGCATATTTCCTTATGAAAGAGACAGCTCCTGGCCTTGGCTGTTTTTTACTGCCCTTCCTATCAGGGGACAAAAGCAGAAGTGATTCAAGGGAGGGGGGTCTATACTCCAAGCTGTTCCTCAAGTGATTGGAAACATTACTGTGGCTCAATAAGTTTTGAAAGGCCAGTTTCTGCACTGCCTAAGTCCTGGAACATACTTAAGTGTGGATTATGTGGTCTTCAAAATCTGCAGTCAAGCACTAAGTGCTCTCTGACAGCAGGACACTCTGTCTTGTGCTTTGTCAGAAACTACTTACTATTTTTTAGCAAAGAAGCAGCATGAGGACACCACCAATTCGTGAGAGCTCACTTTATGATTGAGAGCCTCACTGACCACGCAGGTTGCAAACCAACTACCTAAATAGCACAAAGTAATGGGTTGGGAAGGCTCTATGGACGGCGCAAGTTTCATTTTAGGTGAGAATGGAAGACACTGGAGAATGAAATGACTCGCTCCATTTGTCTTTGCCCCAGAAGTGAAGACAGCTGCCTACCAACACCTTTGGCCCTAGCTACACAAAGTTTCTGTGCCTGGTTCTTTCCACTGACCTACATATAATATTGTGATCATCGACCTGGAAGGCATGTTGCAGGACTATTATGGCCCAACTTAGTCTGCTCTCACAAGATCTCAACAAGAAACCCCAATTAAAATCATAGGGAATTGCTAAAAACCATTGGCTCTGATTGGCCCATGACAGATTCTAGTATTAAAAAGAGTAAAAAGGAGTGCATCGGTGACTCTGGCGGAAGATCTTCCCACTCTTGATTTCAGGTCAGGTCATGATGTCGCAGTTCGTGAGTTTGAGTCCCATGTCAGGCTTTGTCTGACAGCTCAGACCCTGGACCTGCTTCGGATTCTGTGCCTCCCTCTGTCTCTCTCCACGTCTCTTTCTCTCTCTCTCAAAATTAATAAATATTTAAAATATTTAAAAATATTTAAAATTCAAAAGAGGTAAGTTTGGAGTTCGTGGATGACCCAGTGATTTAAGCCTCTGTTTATCTCTAAGGTCATGATCCTGTGGTTTGCAAGCTCAACCTCCACATAAATCAGATTTTCTGTTGACATCATAGTGTCTGCTTGTTCTGTCCCTGTCTCTCATTGCCTCTTCTGCTTTACTTTCTCTCATAAATAATAACAAACACAAAAAAGAAGAAAAGGGTAGAAATAGATACAGAGAGGGACAGTGTTCCATGAGACATGAGAATGGGATAAGTCTGAGAATGAAATGACTATTACAATCTCTTGGCAAGCTGTCTCAGGAATAAGAAACACATATGAGTTAGGAAAAAGGGAAGCCTACACTGTTTAGAGAGAGACAGTGGGAGCTCTCCTGGCACGATGACTGTATTCTTCCTTGAGAAAGAGAGGGAAAACTTGTGGAGTTCACTCTTTTCCCTTGCCAATTTATCTGTGGATAAAGGCCTCAGTGATTCAAGTGTAATGGGTTTGTTCTCAAATGTGTAGAACTGGCCTGTGGTGCAGTTATTCTTGAATTGTCTCAGTGCTTTGCTGGTCCTAGACAATACTGCACATGGGGGAACCAAGAGATCTTCAAAGTGAAAGCCTCTTTACCAGCCAGGAAGGGAGACAAGTTGGCTAACCATTATTTCCTTTATCAGCCTGCCACACACCAAGTCCACACAGGAAGGCTATTTTTCCTTTGGGATAGCAGAAACTCTCTCGTTTCTGCTCTTGGTGAGCACAGACCAGAGTAAGAACTCATTAATAATGGCTGGGCATGCACCATGTGGGGGACAGCCTCAGTCTTGCCTGGGACCCAAGAAATTGTTCTCAGTACAACAGGGAATTGGAATGGCCAAAAGTTTTCATTTCAGGTGAGAATGGGATCAAGCCAATAATGAAACAAGCTCCATGTCCCCTCTTGTCCTTGAAGTGAGGGGAATAGCTCTCTCCTGATACCTCTGACCAGGACTACACACGAGTTTTCCTGCTGGGCACCTCGAAATGCCCTGGGCTTATCTTTGTAAACAAAGTAAGGAAAGTCAATTTTGGAGAAACACTGGGGTCCTTTGTGTCCCAGAGTGACAAAAACGTGACCAGACTCCCCAGTTAAAAGGAGAAATGGCTCTGAGACACTGTGCCTAAATGGACAACATGGAGAACTTAGCTTGAAAAAGAGAAACGGGATGGAGAAGAATACAAAGAAGGCAAAATTTGCTTAGTAACAAAAGAGCAAAAAATGAAGCGACTAACACAATCCCTTGACAAGATGGTTGTCTCCGGAGTAAGAACCCTGTGTGGGCTGAGACAAAGGGAAACTTCATGTCTTGTTCCTTCAGAAGGAGAGGGGAAAGTGTCTGGCATTGGACATTTTTCTCTCCTTTGAAGAAGTCATGACACATATCCTGTTCTGGGTTGTGGCTGACCCTCCTGTATTGGGAAAATGGTCCTGGCGCCCTGGACGTGGAATGGGCTGTTTCTGCACCCCCTGAAGAATACTGCAAAAGAGTGAAGCATCTGCTCTTCCGAATAAATGCCTCTGTAGCAGCCAGTGTTGCGTTCTGCCATCTAATTGCCATGCCAACTCAAGTCTTTCAAGCACCAGTTCATCAGTAACGGCGAGTCAGTGGATCCTTTTGTGTATCATAAATTGCTTTCAGTTAGCATGGGAGCAGTGTGGGAACTTGCAACAATCTTTGGTTTTCCACTGGGTTGTTCACAGGCCCACTTTGTCTACTGGGAACTAAGATAAAATTGGACAAACAGCAAGTTATGGGGTACCTGGTTGGCTCAACCAGTTAAATAGCTGGCTCTTGATTTCAGCTCATGTTCTCATGGTTGTGAGGTCAAGCCCCGCAGTGGGCTTTGTGCTCACAGCATGGAGCCTACTTATCCTCTGTATCCCTCTTTTTGCCCCTACCCAGTTCATGGCATCTCTCTCTCCAAAAAAAGGTAACAAAAAGAAGAGAAAGATTGAGGGAATGGGAATGGATAAACGGAGGGCCAAAGTTATTTTCCTGTGAGAAAGGGATAAAGCAGAGATAAAAGTGACTAGTATAATCAGCATCTGCCGGCCTTCAGAAAAGGAAGCACCTCTGCACTGGGGAAAGGGGAAAACACCACTGGTTTAACCTGGAAGCCCTGTCCAGAGGAAATTTTCATCTGGAATTCAAATGAATTCAAATGGGATACAGCTGAAAATGTACTGTATAGCTCAGTATTTCCTTGTTCTAAAGTTGGACGGGTTTTCTCCCCACTCTTCTGGGCCTGCTTACATGCAAATATTCCATGCCGGGCCCCTCTAATTAACTGGGTTTCCCAATGTATGCATAGCACTGAAACATAAGTGGTGAGAAGCCCATAGCGTGAAATATCTCAGAATCCAAAGAACTTGAAATATATCCTCAAAGTGAGACCGAAATGGTCTTAAAATCTGGCTCATGCCTAGCAGAGGAAACCTGGTTTGAAAAAAAGACCAAAAATGGACATGTATACCCAGAAGTCCGACGTTCTTCCTTACAGAGGAGAATAGGACAAAGCCAAGAATAACGTGACTAGCATCACACCTGTAAGACACACCAAAGTGTTGGGTCCAAGGAAATGTCCATTGACGACAGCTGATGTTCCTACTGCAATAAAGTTTATCCAAAACATTGGTAAGCCAGGAATTTTTTATCTCTTGGCCTCTTTATCAATTATAGATGCAATATTCCTTCGGTGATTCAAGGTCAGTCTCCCTGCTGAACCTCAAGTGTTTGGAACCAGGTTCTGGTACAGGAGTCCTTGACTGGGCTCTTTCTGCACTGACCTATGCTGGGGAAAAAACTGTCCAAGAGCCTTCGGCTTTTCAGAATGAAGGCAGCTCAATGAGCCTGTTGAGAGACATATTCAGTGCAAACATCCCCATGCCACCTGCAGCCAGGCAAACACCACAATTTCAGTATAATTATAGAATTTTCTCTTTGGGATGAAAGAAACTGAGTGCTCTTGGTTAGTGCAGTCAGTGACCGGGAGATTTCCATTAATCCCGGAGTGCTTTTATGTAACCCCATTGATCCTGAGCATTGGATCCTGATCCAAAACCTTGTTAGTAAATCTGCAACGGGATGGGAACATATGGAGGGCCAGTGTTCTTTCTTTTAAAAGCTATATAGGATATAACTTAGCATGCTGTGCCTAGAGTCATTTCCCCTTTGTGCAGAACTGAGGCTGGTTTCACCCCCACTCCTCTGTCCCGGTCTACTAGCAAACATTGTGTGCTGGGCTCCTTCCAATACCCTCTTTTGGGGCCAATGTAAGGCTGAAAGACAAGTCCTTGTGGGTGGGCCCACGTTGTCCAAATTTTCTCCAAGTTGGGAAAATGTGGCCTGACTCCCCACTTGACAAGAGAGGACATGGCTTTTACCTTCGGGCCCTGAATCCCCTCACTGAATGCCTATGGAGAAAAAGCGAAAATGGATGGAAAAAGAGACAACTGTGGCACAATTTCTTCACTGCAGGTGAGGACAGCATAATGCTGAGAGTTAAATGAATAGCTAATCTGGCACCACAAGGGATGCCAGCTCCCTCCCTGCACCTCTGGACTTGATCTATGGGCTAAAATTCTGTTCTGGGCACTTTCCAGTGCCTTTGTCAACAAAAGTAAGTCAAGTCTCAAGGGGCTTCGTTCTACCTATCCCTAAGTTGAGCTGAACGCGACAGTCCAGTTAAGAGCAGAAGTGGTGTCTGTTGGACATTGGCCATGAATGTATCACAGGGAAGACCTAGTTTGCAAAAGGGCAAATTGATAGAAATGGAGCGCCAAAATTCTCCGTATCAAATGAGAATGGAAGAGACCTGAGAATGGAGTGAGTAGCACGTTTCGGCAATCTGTCTGTCTTGGGAATGAGAAACACCTCTTGGTGTGGACAAAGAAATCCTCCATTGGCTACCCTGGTAAGAGGTTTGGCAAGAATTCTTCATCTGGGACTTCAGAAAGGGAAGAGAAGCTTCGGGCACTTGAGGAATTTCTTACCATGAACTACAGTGGATAGTCACTGGTTGTTTGGTGTAATGGGTTTTGACACATATTTGTTTGGAATCAGGCTCTGTGGAAATATTCCTTGGAGGGGCAAGGCACTAGCCAGTTCTGGAAGATAAATGCCAGAGGCTAAAAGGATCTGGGAACCATTTGCTTTTCAATAGAGTCAGCCCAAGCAGCCAGGGGAGGGAGGCGTACTAGGTAACCATCAGTGCCACGACCCGCAAAGTCACAGGTAGTTAATCATTATTTGGGGATATCAGAAACTGATTGCTCTAGACTAGCGTAGGAAAGGAGTGGGAGCTGACCAACAATCCCTAGGCATTCCCTGTGTAGGTGAACGCCCAACCACATTTTATTGTGACTAAAAACCTCCTCAGAAAAACATCTATGGGATCAAAATGGATACATGGTGGGGTTCAAAGTTCTTCATTCCAGGAGAGAATAGGAAGCAACTAAGAAGCTGAAGAGTTCTGTTGCTTTTCTGCCCACAATTGAGGATGCTCCTTCCCAATTCTCAGGCTTTGCGTATACACCAATGTTTTGTCTGGCAATGTTATGTCTTTTCCTTGTCAAACATTTCCTAAAGGCACGTCCAAGGGGCTTTTTGCCCAATCTATGTCAGTGTCAAAATGACTAGGCCTGACTCCCCAGTTAAAGTGAGGGGACATTGCTCTTAGGTCTGGCCTTGAATTCCCCACATTGGGTACTTAAAAACGGAGCAAAGGGATGGAATGGTTGAACAGAAAGCCAAATTTCTTCATTTCAGAAGAGAATGGGATAATTCTGGGCATAAAGAGAATAGCAAAATCTGCCAAGCTCTCTCTTGTTTTTTGAAAGAACAAACTCACATGACCGGCTAAATGGGAATCATCCCTCTGCTTCATGAGGGAGCAGAGGGAAAGCTGAAGGCCGAACAAAAGCTAACATTTCCTGACCACGCCCAGGTGGGATATGCTTGACAGACATTCCTTAGACACTCTTGGCTGCCCAAGGGCAAAGGAAATGACAGAAAACAAATCTTAAACTTATAGAGCCTCCATCATTTGACAAGTATGTTACTAAATTACAAGACCAAAGTCAGGGGCCTAATCTTCAGAAACCTAAAGACGCAGTTTCCTGGAGCCCCAACACCATCCTGCCCTTCATAGTGATGCAAGAAGAGAGCTAAACTGCCCTGGCTGGCTGAGTCCCATAAGCCTTGGACTTTTACTCAGGCCATGATCTCAGTTTCTGAGTTCCAGCCCCGTAGGGGCTCTGTGCTAACGGCTCAGAGTCTGGAGGCTGCTTCAGATTCTCTCTCCCCCTCTGTCCCTTTCTGGTGGTACAAATACAACTCCTCTCTCTCTCTCTCTCTCTCTCTGGTTCCCTCTCTCCCCTTTGTCTCAAAAGACATTTGATACAATTAGAATTTAACTTATTGTCACCCATCAACAAACGCTTGAGGCTGGCAGACACCTCCCAGTTGTGTAATGTAAATGTTTTGTTAGATGCCAAAGCAACCTTAGTTTGACAATAGCTAGGCCTGCAGTAATCTGTGAGTCCTTACCATATGAAAGACTCCTTGTAAAGTTGCCCTTTGACTTTCCTTTGCCCAAGCCCATAGTATATACATTCTTCACATTAATAATAACAATAATACTAAATCAGAAGAAACACCAGGAGGACAATTTTGTTCACCTGAGGTGAAATTGGAATGAAGCTGAGAGTGCTAACATTAGCATCGCTTCCCAGACAAGCTTGGTGTTCTGAGAATCAGAAGGAAATCCCTGGGGGGTTGGGATGAATGGAAGCACCAGCCACAAGAACACTGCATCCTGACCTAGATAGGACAGGAAGGTTTCTGGCTCTTGTCTTACTCTTCCATTCAGTGGGTAGAGGCGTTCTACATCTGAACATCTATCTGAATGTTAGCTTCTTTCTGCCGGCTGGCAGATATGTCTGTGAAATTGGGTTCTGGTCCCAGAGTCCTTGAATGGACTCTCTGCCCTGATCATCGGCCATCGGGGAAGAGAAGTGCTCATGCTCAAAAGTTGATCTTCTTAGAATGAAGGAACATCCCAGGGGCAAGAGGGATGATGACAACCAATCCCGCTCAGGCCAACAGAAGACTGACGTGCACAGAGGTCTCAGAAAAGGAAGCCAATATGACCTTAGGAATCGCCATGTGTTAGCTGGTTGTGGATGCTGGGCACTCTCGGACTGAAAGGCATGTGGTTCCTATGTCTTCTGATCCCCATCTCCCCTTGTACAGAATTGAGGAAGGCTCCTTCTCATTAACACTTGCCCCTTTCCAAAGCATTTTGCCATCTGTTTCCAAGCTAGATCTCACAAGTGAGCCCATGTAGAACCCATTGCTCAAGTTATCCTAGCTAGATGTATGGAAATTTAGCAGGACTCCACGATTAAAAGCAGAGAGAAATACTTCCAGGCTCGGACTCTCCATTCCTCACAGGAAAACCTTGTTAGAAAAGGATGAAGGGAAATGGAAGGGATGAGCTTTGGTCAAACTATTTCTCTCAGATGATAATGGAATAAAGCTGTGAATGAGGTGACTGGCACAATCCTCAGGGATTCTTGGTGTCTTAGAACTATGGAAAAATCTGTGGGCTATGGAGAAATAGAACATAATTTCCCTGCCGCTGGGAGTTCTAAATTAGCATAAAAACCGACAAATGAACTCAAAGAGTATTGGAAGGCTTGAGCACCTTCCACATTTGCAGTTTTTCCTGCCAGCAGGTAAAACCAGTATGATTTGGAGGGCAGAGTCTCAATATGGGCTGATGCCCGAGTCTGTGGGACTAAGTTCCGAGTTTTTAATTTTGGAGTCGTTTTTTTCATGTTTAGCTGCTGTGGAAATGGATTGGGCATGCGGGAAACAGTGTCTCAGAAAGCAGGATGTTCAGGCCGTCTACGGCTGGGACATAGAGCACAGTAATAGTCACTGCACAAACATAAGAGTTCAGTGCCCCAAATTTTGAGGAGGGCAACTTTTCCCCTTGATATCAGACTTTGTTGTGGGAGTAAAAAACAATCTTCACGTATGCTCACTTGCAGTTAATCAGCCTACTCTGTGTGTGTGTCTTGGTTTTTCATGTTTTCTCTGTTTTTTTTTTTTTTTTTTTTACCTCTGACTGTGGCCCTCAAGGCCTTATCGCCATCAGTTTTCACCACAGAAGTGAGGCCAAGGATCTCTGAATATCACCTGCCCCTACCCTCAAGCAATCTTCTGGACATAACACATTCAAGTCCCCAATACCTCCTGTTCCCAGAGGCACTTGTTCCTGAAGCCATTCCAATAGTTTGGGAGCTTGGCATGACTCCAGTTAACATAGGAGAAAAATGCTGTCAGATGTTGGCACTGAATGTCTCACAAGGAACACATGGGTAGGATAAGTGTAAGGGAATTGAAAAGGATAAACTGAGTGCTAAAGTTGTTCATCCCAGATGAGAACAGAATGAACCTGTAGATAATGTTAGTGGCACAATACACTGGGTACGTTTGGTGTACACGGAGTAAGAAAGACCTGTGGCCTGAAAAGAAGTGGAAGGTCCACTAGCTATAACAAGGAGTTCGGTGGGGAAGGTAGGATTGCAAAAGAGTTCCATGGACTCCTATTGCCCCGCTTATCCCAGGTCCTGGGAACTAGTCACAACTCCACGGTTACAATCAGAAAATGCTACCAGATTGTGTCTGTGAATGTCCCCTAATGAAAGGTTCATTAATGAAGGAGCAAGGGAATCTGAAAGAAAGCACCGAGGGCCAAATATCTTTATCTCAGATGAAACTGTTAATAAAGCTTTGCAAGAAGTCACTAGCACTTTTCCGTAGGTGACACTGGTGTCACCACCCACATAGCAAGATCAAAAGGGAACATCCTTTAGTTACATTTAGGAAAGCTTTGTGCAAAAGGGCAGTCACCTTTTTCCAGTCCCTTCCTTTCCTTCAGTGATAGGACAGTGGTGATGAGGGGGCTCTTGCCTGGCTCCTCCTCACACCCAAATCTGTGGAAATGGGCTCTGGTCTTTTACTTTTTGAGTTTACTTTTTTCTATCCTTATGCCAAGGTATGGATTCTGCACAGAAAAACCTTTAGAATCTCAGAACGAAGTTCAGGCATTCCAGGAGGTGGGTAGAGAACAGGAAGTGACCATCTGGGTCAACATAATCCTGCCAAGCACTGAGTTCTCAAGAACAGAACATTCTTCCCCAATATCAAAAACTGCTGTGTGATAGCTCACCACCAGAGTGGGAGCTGGCTTAGAGTTTCTTGTCATTGAGGACAGACCAGTCATACCTGAGGGTGACCCCTGATCTCAGTCTCTTCTTGCCCCTGAAATAAAATGGGTTCTTTCCAGCACCACCTGCTCTCAAGGGCATTAGGGTTTTATATTCTCTACTCAACATCTAACCTCGTTAGCTTGCCACATGTCAACTTTCTTTAGAGTGCAGCAAACACACAGGGACCCATCATTTTTTGTTTTTAAGTTTTTGGCTTTAGAGAAATTAATACAACATATTTGACAAAATTGGGAAGCAGTCCAGAAGTTGAGCGTTGAGGAGTTCTGTGTGATCTCCAAACATGTAACTAATACCTGACACAAATATCGAAGTATCATCTAAAATCATTTGAAACCCATTCTGTCATCGGTAGTTACTGAATTTTGTTAAATTCTATGAAATATCACCTAGGAATGATGAATGTAAATATTTTGAAAAATTCTTGTGATTAGAAAATGTCATAAAGGAACTTTGAAACTCCATGATACCACATTTTGCTCTTATTTTATTCTGTATTTATTCTAAATATTTGAGGGGCAAGCATTTAATTTTATATCATGCTTACCTATAAGCATAAAGGAAAAATAAAACCAGAATTCTTGGAATAAGTGGGTCTCTCACAATAAATCAGTCATTCCTTTTCTTTTTCCTTTTTCTTAATGGGCTCTTTGGAATATGCTCAATGAAGCCTCCAGCTTTTTTTTTTTTTTTTCTTTTAGTATTACACTGTATCTAGGGGTCTTTGGGGATTCAATACTAATTTTAGAATTGTTCTACCTTGTGCTATTTTGACAGAGATTTTCCTGAAACATTTTAAGAATGATTGCACTTCTAAACGGTGAGCTTGTAACGTTTTCTCATTTTTGTGTATCATCCATTTCCTTCTCCCATTTTCAAATTACCTATGTTATACTTCTTTGGTCAGGTTGATTTCTAACTATCTTCCAAACTTTCTTTGGTGCAATTGTCAATGGGATCGATTCATTGATTTCTTTTTCAAGGTGGGTGGGGGAGGGGTAGATGGGTGATGGGTTGAGGACACTTGTTATGATGAGCACTGGGTATTTTCTGTGACGAACCACTGAATTCTAATCATGAAAAAAATATTGCAATGAGTGTTAACTAATGAGAATTACATAGAAATTTGGCGTCAAACTGAGGGGGTGGGAGAATGAGCAGATGATTTTATCTTGCTATTTTTACACCTCCATTTTGACCCTGCTATCTTGACTCATTTTATCTTGGACCAAAAAGCGTGTTTTGGTGCTGTGCTTACTAAACATTGAAATCAGAAATATATCAACATAGGATATCTTTGGGTAAAGTGTTGGAAATATAAAATATTTCAGTTCCTTGAACAATTTACAAATGTTTAGCTCAACAGACCAGTTCTGGTTTATCTGAACCTATTTTATATTAATCAAGCTTTTTCAGGACCAATTATGTGTAAATAACTTGGTGTTTTAGCCACACCATAATGCATATACAGTCTGCTTTTTTTAATTTTAAAAAGGAATTCTTACGCTGACATGTTAGAGCAGGGAGAGCAATATGTGATCTCCCATGGTGGGCAAGACGTAATCACTTATAGACTAACCACATCCGGGGTTCATTTATATGAAGAAAAAACACATCTGAATTCTGTGTGTGCCACTGATATTTTGACATCTATCGCAGGTGGCCAAAGCTCATCCTTAACCAAAACAAGAACCTTCCCATTGGAGCACTGTGGGACTCTGGAAGGATACATGCCCTTCTAAAGGAAAGATCTTTGCATGCTTCGCAGTAGAGGCAGGTGTAGAAGTAGACTATGATTCTGAGATATAGACCTTCTTCCTGGTTGATATCTATGGCTTCTCTACTGTGAACATTAGGTGGTAGTGGGGTCCAGTTTGGGTGGTTGCTCAAGACCTACCTCGAGCAGAGTTTTTTGCATTACCATGCCACCTGGCACAAAGAGCATACCCATGCACTGTTGGGTTCTTGATGACCTGCTTATTTGGTGGTGGACAAGGACCTGAGTTTCCCTCATTGGATCCAAACATTTGCCTGTTTATGCAGGTTTTTAGACCTGTCTGAGGTAAGGCGGTATATTTGGTATACAGGTGTGGCTGACCACTCTCTACCTGACACACTATCCAGTGTTAATAAAGCCTCATATCACATCCTCTGGAGAACTGGCTTTGGTAGTTCTGTTTTCAAACACTCACTGTACAATGGGATGACCTATCTGATCAAGAGACCTATCTGATCCTTCCCCCAGGTCGTAGGAAGTGGGGAAAGTCTAGAGGATAAGACTGCGCTCTGCCTGTTTAGGTTATGTCGCAAATCCCTGCCATCAGGTTTTCTTTAGAAATGAGAGTGTCTAATAGTCTGGGAGGAGTCTTCCTCACTTGGGCTCCACCTGGGGTCATTTTACTATCCAGTCCCCACATGTGCACTGACACACACATAGCGATGGTGTGTTCAAGGGAAAGAACACTGGGGAAGTGACAGAGAATGAAGAAAGAAATTAGGGAGAGCTCTGCCATGGTGCAGCAGCCTCCATTTTCTCAGTTGCATGCTCAAAGGCCCGAAGGTGGGCAAGTAATTCCTGAATTTGGTATTTTTCTGCTGGACCCAGGACCATCTTTGGCCCAGACCCCAGGAGAAAGGATTCTGGTACTCTAGGGGCACTTGGAATTATGAGGAGCTAACTCCTCTTAAGTTAGGCAATAACTACCGAAAAAACGTCATCAGCGTTCTCCTGTAGATTGTGTTTTTCCAGAGTTCCATATAATCATAAAGGGTCAATTGGCTCCAGGTCTCCAGCAATGACTCACTGTGTTCCAATTTACTAGAGAAGTGCTTTATACTTGCTGGAAACCTTTGAGAGCTTAGAGGGGCTTGGACACTTGGATTTTTGAAGACTTGGGATATGGAAGCACGTGTCAGAGCACTTTAAACTGAGTCTAGAGTCCAACACAATATTAGTCCTTACTGGACTCCCAGCGTCTTCATTTGGCTATTGGGGGTGGGGTCATTGTCCTGGCTGACATGAATATATCTTATGATTAAAGTGTACACACTGGGGATGGACAGTGTAAAGGGAATGGCAGAAATCTGAGATCCCTTTCACAGCCCTAGGGCCTCTAGGTCCTGAGCCTGGAAACTTAAAGGGTCAATGCCGTCATGGCAGCAACATAAAAGTGCAGGTTTTGTTTGCCGATCTTCATGCCTGTGGCTCCAGTGTTAGTGCTAGACACCAGGGAACAGGCAGACTCCTGTGTTAATGGTGCCGAGTTTTTCTAGAGGAACAGGACCAGGGAAATGGCATGCACAGGTCATTCTGCATATCCCATACCTCAGATACAACAGGATTCTCCACAGAGTAAGCTGCTCAAAATCTATATGGTGTGCTCCAATATCCTTCTATTCATTCAGTAACTCCTCCAAGCTCCTGTCGTGTTTGGCGAGCTGGCTGGCCCCAGTGCAAGGCTTACAATGACACAGTGGTCCCTGACTGCACAATCTGGAGGGGAGAGGCCAAAGGTTTGAAAGACTTGTGAAAAAATAAGGGGGAAGGGGTTTGGTCAAGAAATGTAATTGTGAGAACAAGTGTGCTGTGAGGACAGGCTGGGGAGTCATGGGTGTTCACAAAACTTCTGAATCTAGACCCATTTTTGGGCATTCGACATAACGGCACTCATTTTTCAATAGGTAGAGGGTCCTCAACTGTCAACTGGAAGGTGATTGTTGCCATGATTTCAGCTGCCATCCCCATCTAGTGGGGAAGGGTGTGATTTTTAGAAACCAAAGACAGTGGTTGCAGAATTTCCCAAGTAATTCATATAAGCATGTGTTACCTTTGTTTTGACATTAGGTACCCTGAAGATGGACACCTCTTCAGTCAGAGAAGATCCATTTCCTCTGGTAGAAGGACCATGATACAGGCATTAATATGATGGTGTCTGACAGAGGGTATGAAAACCATTTCATGGACCATGACCAAGTCATTTGGCTATTAAGATTTTTTTTCCATTCAAATGTTAGTTATTATGTTGGTTTCAGAAGTAGAATTCAGTGATTCGTCACTTACATATAACACCGAGTGCCCTCCTTAATACCCATCACTCATCTAGCCAATCTCTCAACCACCTCACTTCCTCAACCCACAGTTGTTCTCTGTCCTTAAGGGTGTCCCTTCTCCCCACCTTCACATTTGTTAAATTCCACAGAGTGAAATCGTATGATATTTGTCTTTCTCAGATGGACTCATTTCCTTTGGTATAATACATTCTGGGTCTATCCACATCTATGCCACATTACAAACGGCAAGACTCCATGTCTTTTGCTGGATGAGTAATATTCTCAAGATAAAAAGCTTCTGTACAGTGAAGGAAACCATCAACAAATCTCAATGTAGCCTACAGAATGGGAGACGGTATTTGCAAGCTTCATACCTGATAAAGGTTTAGGATCCAAAATCTAGAATCGACCTCTCAAAATCAACACCCAAGAAAAAAAAACAAGACCGGTATAAATTGGGCAGAAGATAGTTTTCCAAAAAGACTTCCAGATGGCTAGCAGACACACATGGAAAGATGCTCAGACACTGCTCAGGGAAAGCAAAGCAAAACCATAATGGGAGACCACGTCACACCTGTCAGAATGGCTGAAATTAACAACAAAAGAAACAATTGTTGCTGGGATGTGGAAAAAGGGGAACGCTCTTGCACTCTAGGTTGAAATACAAAGAGGTGCAGCCTCTCTCTGCTATAAATGGAGGAACATGTTAGAGAGCACGCCTCCTTCTATGGTTACTCATTGTCATTTCTATGTAGTATTTAAGGCACTGTCGGCAGATGAATTTTATTCCCTATGAGTAGAGGAAAAATCTGAAAAGCAATTTAAATGGATATTTAAAGATATGGGGTAGGGTTCACTCAGTTGAAAAGAAAACAAAAATAAAACAAAACAGTTTAACCAACCAAATAACCAAATTCACGTTTGATTCCACTCTGTGAGAATAATGTTCAAATGTAGAAATACAGAACAGACTGTGATTGTTTTTGCCGGCGTTTTTAGTTCCTTCATTTTCCTTATTATCTATTTACAAATAATACAGGAAGCTGCTGACAACTGTAACCTGCTTTGCTTAAGCGGCTTCCTAAACAATGAAGGGAAAGTCTGTTAAGGAAGATGACACAGTGGAGATTTCCAAAGAGACTGATTTGATGGTCACAAGATTAGAGTAGCCCTGGGAAACAGCAAAGAAGCCTAGATTTTTGAGAAGTTATAATTTTCCATTGCGAAGCCTCCTTTACCTATCGGTAAAATATTGTCATCTTGATTTTCCTTCAATGCCTGCACAACTGCTAAATATTTCTGCATGCAAGGGAGCAAGTGGAGGCCACATGAGGAGTTTCTGTGCTCTGTGCCTTATAGGACACTGTAACTTCCTCCAAGGTAGCTCTTAACCCACTGAAGGCATGGCAAAAATGTCATAACTCAGTTCTCATGGAATTCACCTAGTAAATGAGCAGAAATTTTCCTCATTTAATTTTCTTTCTTTTTCAGTGTACTTTTTGGTTTCTTTAATTCCAGTCAGCTAATGTGCAGAGTTATATTACTTTCAGGTCTACACTTCCATATTTCACCCTGTTCTCATTATGGCAAGTATAACTTTTAATCCTCATTACCAATTTCAACCAAAACTCTACCATCCCTCTCCCCTCTTGTACTATGAGACTATTCTCCATTGATTGCCTTCTGTCTCTCCTTGTCTCCCCTTAAGTCTATTTTTCTCTTTGCTTGTTTGTTTCTTCAATTCCCCATATGAGTGAAATTATCTAATGGCATTTGTCTTTTTCTAATATTTCACTTGGCTTAATACTCTAGCTCCAGCTATGTCCTTGCAAATGGAAGTATTGCACTTTCTTAAGGCCGCATAATATTCCATTATTATATATATTGATGAATGAATAAATTATATATGGAATGAAATGTTTCCATTATTTACATTATTCACTCATCAATATAAAATGTATTTTTATTCATTCATCGATTGATGGATACTTAGGTTGCATACCAGTCTTTTCTATGCAAATCAAGCTATAAATATACAGGGGCATGTATCCTTTTGAATCAGTGTTCTTTTATTCCTTGTGTAAATACCCAGTATTTAAGGTATTAAGGATCATAAGGTACCTTATTTTGAAATTTTAGAGGAGCTTCCATGGTGTTTTCAACAGTGGCCCCACCACTTTGCATTCCTAACGACGGTTCCTTTTCTTCACGTCCTTGCCAACATCGATTGCTTCTTTTGTTGAATTTTGCAATTCTGATATGGTTGAGGTAGTATCTCACTGTGGTTTTGATTTGCATTTCCCTTATAAGCGATAAGCATTTCTCCTGTGCCTGTTGGCCATCTGCATGTCTGGAGAAATGTCTGTTCATGTCTTCTGCCTAGGTTGTAATTGGAACATTTGCGTGGGGAGGGGGATTGTGTTATATCAGTTCTTTCTATATTTTGGATACTAGCCATTTATCATATGTCCTTTGCAGATACCATACCATAAGTTGCTTTTAAGTGTTCATTTTTTCCTTCACTGTTCAGAAAGAAGCTTTTTATTTGAAACTGTCCCGAGTTTATTTTTGCTTCAGTTTCCCTTGCCTCCGGGGACATATCTTGAAAGAAGTTGCTGTGGATGATGTGAAAGAAGTTACTACTTGTGTTCTCGGATTTCTGTGGTTTCAGGTCTCACGTTTAGGAATATCACCCATTTTGTGTTTATTCGTGTGTATGGTGTAAGGAAGTGGTTCACATTCATTCTTTTGCATCATGCTGTCCCCTTTTCCTAACACCTTTATTTGAAGAGACATTGGATATTCTTTCCTGTGTAGTTGAAGATTAATCGAACACACATCTGTGTGTGTGCACCTGTGTTTTGTATTCTGTTCTTTTAAAACATATTTAATTAAGTTGAAGTTGATTAATATACAGTGAGATATTGGTTTCAGGAGGAGATTGCAGTGATTCATCACTTACCTGTCACTTAAATGCCCTCCTTAATGTCCATTACCCATTTAGCCCAATCCCCCACCCAAAACCTTCCCAACAAAGCTCAGTGTGTTCTCCATATTTAAGAGTCTCGTGCTTTGCCTTCCTCGGTGTTTTTATCTTGTTTTCCTTCACTTCCCCATTGTTCATTTGTTGTGTTATTTAAATTCCTCATGAGTGAATTCAAATTTAATTGTCTTTAACTCACTTCTTTAGCTTAACATAATACACTCTATTCCATCCACATTGTTGCAAATGGCAAGATTTCATTTTTTTCATACCCGAGTATTGCAGAGTGTGTGTATGTACCACAGCTTCTTTATCCAGTTGTCAGTCAATGAAAATGTGTGCTATTTTTATACTTTGGTTATTGTTGATAGGGCTGCTATAAATTTGGGGAGCATGTTCCCCCTTTGAAGCAACACTCCTGTATCCTATGGAGAAATACCTAGGAGTGCAGTTGTTTAATCGTAGGGTAGTTCTACTTTTAATTTTTTGAGGAATTTCCATACAGTACTCCAGAGTGGCTGCACGAGTTTGCCTTCTCACCAAGAATGTTAAATTGTTCCCCTTACCTTTGTAAATGTTTTTTATTTTTGAGAGAGAGGGGGGTGAGAGGGGCAGAGAGTGAGGGAGACACAGAATCTGAAGCACCTCGAGGTTCTGAGCTGTCAGCACAGAACCCGACACTGGGTTTTGGGCTTAACCACAAATTGCAATGTCATGACTTGAGCCAAAGTCATACGCTTAAAGGACCTAGCCACCCAGGTGCAAGTGATCCACTTTAATCACATCCTCGTCAGTATCTGTTGTTGCCTGAGTTGGTAATTTTAGCCCTTCTGACAAGTGAGAGCTGGTACCTCCTCATTGTGGTTTGCTTTGTATTTCCCTGATGATGAGTGATGTTGAGTATCTTTCCATGTGACTGTTAGCCATTTGGATATCTACAGTTCTCTTGATCTGTGTGTCTATTTTTGTGCCAGTAATACAATTTGAAGTCTGGAATTGCCATGCATCCAGGTTTGCTTTTCTCTTTCAAGAGTGCTTTGGCTCTTTGTGGTCTCTTATGGATCCACAAAATTTTACCATTGCCTCTTCTCGTTCTGTGAAAAATGACAGAGCTTGCATTAAATGAGTAGTTGCTCTGGGTACTATAGACATTTTAAACACAATTTTCTGATCCATGAGCTCAAATGTCTTTCTATCTCCTGGTGCAATCTTGGAGTGCCTGGGTGGATCTGTTGGTTATGCATCCGACTTCAGCTCAGGTCATGATCAGTTTTGTGGGTTTGAGCCCCACTTCAGGCTCTTTTGCTGACATCTCAGAGCCAGGAGCTTGCTGGAAATTCTTTGTCTCCCTCTCTCTCTCTGCCCCTCCCCCTCTCATGATTAATCTTTTCTCTCACAAATAAATACGTTATAAAAATCTCTGTGCCATCTTGAATTTCTTTCATCCGTGTTTTATAGTTTCCAGGGGAGGATCTTTCGTTTTGTTATTCTTGATAGATTATTGAGGGCAACTGTAAGTGGGGTTGTTTTCTTAACTTCTCTTTCTGGCAGCTTCATTATTAGTCTATGGAAATGCAACAAATTTCTGTACACTGATTTTGGATCCTGAGTCTTCACTGACATCACTTATCTGTCCTGGCCACTTTTATTATGGAGTCTTTAGGGTTCGATATATACAGTATCCTGTCAATAGAGATTTACTTCTTTCATGCTGATTTGGATTTCTTTTCTTTCTTTTTGTTGTGTGATTGCTTTTTATGTCTCAGTACTATGTTGAGTGAGAGTGGTGAGGGTGGACATCCTTGTGCTGTTCCTGCCTTATGGGAAAAGCCTGCAGCATTTTCTTAAGGATGATTTTAGCTAGGTTTTTCATAGATGGCCTTTATTATGTTGAGTTATGCTCCCTCTAAACCTCGAAGGCTTTTTTTTTTACCATGAGAGGATGGTGTACGATGTCAACTGATTTTTCTGCATCTGTTGGAATGATCTTATGGTTCTTAACCTTTATTGATGCGATGTATCACAATGATTAGCTTGCGAATACTGAAGCACACTTGTGACCCAAGAATAAATCCCAGTTGATCATGGTGAATGATTTTTTTAACGCATTGTGGAATGACGTTTGCTGTTCTTGAAGATTTTTGCATGGTTCTTAACCTTTATTGATGCGATGTATCACAATGATTAGCTTGCGAATACTGAAGCACACTTGTGACCCAAGAATAAATCCCAGTTGATCATGGTGAATGATTTTTTTAACGCATTGTGGAATGACGTTTGCTGTTCTTGAAGATTTTTGCATATATGTCCATCAGGGATATTGGCCTCCACTTCTCTTTTGTAGAGGTGGTTTTACCTGGTGTTGTATCAGGGTAAGGCTGGTCTCATAGAATGAATTCAGAGGTTACCTTTCTATGTTTGGGAATAGTTTAAGAAGAATTGGTGTTTTAAATCTTCTTGAATGGTTTGGTAGAATCTGTGAAGCTCCCTTGTCCTGAATATTGCTTGTTGGAGTGTTATTACTGACTTGATTTCTTTACTGTGGATCAGTTTTTTTAAATTTTATATTTTCTCCTGTTTCAAAATTGGTCATTTTTATGTTTCTAGGAATTTAATCATTTTTCTGAGTTGGCAATTTGCTGGCATGTATTTTTCCATAATATTCCCGTATGAGATTGTATTTCTGTGGTGTACGTTGTTATTTCTCCTTTCTCACTTGTGATTTTAGTATTTTAGTGTTATCTTTTCTTCTGTGAAAAATCTGGCAAGAAGTCTATCAACTATATTTTTTTAAAGAGCCATCTTCTCCTTTCATTGATCCCTTCTATTGTTTTTCTTTCTTTCATTTCTATGGCGTTAATTTCTGCCCCAATCTTTATGATTTCCTTCTTTCTACTGGTTCTAGGTTTGATGGTTATTCTTTTTCAAGCTTCTTTGGATGGAAGATTAGGTTGCTTACTTGAGATTTCTCTTGCACCTTGAGGTAGACCTTTATTGCTATAATTTCCCTGATGATGAGTGATGTAAATTATCTTTTCCTATGTCTCTTACCATGTGAATGCCTTCTTTGGAAAAGTTTGTGTTTTGCCCATTTCAGTGGATTATTTGTGGTGTGTTGACTTTGATAAGTTCTTTATAGTTTCAGATAATTCCATGCAGTTTTAATCTTTCTTCTCTTCCTTCTCCTCTTCTTCCTCCTCTCCCTCCCATTCCCCTTCTTTCTCTCCTTCTTCCTCTCTCTCTTCTTCTTTCTTCCTCTTCCTCTTTTCCTGAGTGACACAGTCGTTATTTAGTAGCATGGTATTAACCTCCCTGTATCTATGATCTTTGCAGATGTTTTCTTGTGGTTTTCTTTGAGTATCATAGTGCTGTTGTCAGAAAATGTGCATGGAATGACTTCAGTCTTTTTGCCTTTGTGGAGATTCAGTTTGTGACCTAACATGAGATGTGTTCTGAGAATGTCTCATGTGCACTTGTAAAGACTACCTAAATTCTGCTGATTTAGGATGGAATGATCTTAATATATCTGTTAAGTCCATCTGGGCCAGTAAGTCATTCAAATCCATGTTTCCTTGTGTATTTTTTGTTTAGATGGTCTGTCCATTGCTGTAAGTGGGATGTTAAAGTCCCTTACTAGTATTGTATTATCAAATTTTTCCTTCGTTAAGTGTTTAATGTATTTGGGTGGTCTTAATTTGGGTCAATATAAGTTTACAAGTATTGTATCCTCTTGTGTTGCCCCCTTTGTTAAGATACAGTGTATTTTTGTCTGTTACAGTCTTGGTTTTAAAGTTTATTTTGAGTGATATAAGACTTGTACTCCAGGCTTCTTTTGACAACTATTTGCATGTCAAATCCTACTAAAACTTTTCAATTTCTATTTTTTTCAATTTTTTTAAAAAAATTTGTTTTGTGACACACAGAAAGAGCATGAGTGGGGGACAGAGAGAGAAGGAGACACAGAATCTGAAGCAGGGTCCTGGCTTTAAGCTCTAAGCACAGGGCCCGATATGAGGCTCAAATTCAAGAACCACAAGGTCATAACCCTAGCCAAAATTAGATGCTTAACCAACTGAGCCATCAAGAGCCCCTCCCCTCACTTTCAATCTGCAGGTGTCCGCTAATATAAAATGGGTTTCATGTAGGAAGCCTGTGGGTGGGTCCTTTTAATGCATTCTGCCTCCCGATGCTTTCACTGGGACCATTTAGGCCATATACATTCAAAATAATTATAGATGGATATCATTTTTTATTGTTTTGTTGGGGTTTTTTTTTTGGAGTTTTAATCCGATCATTTTCTTGGCATTCCCTCTTCCACATTTTGCTGATTTTCTTTAATGATATATTTGGATTCCTTTATCTTAATTCTTTCTGTATGTATTGGTGGTGTTTGATATTTGGTAACCGTTAGGTTTGTATATAACTTGTACTAAATATAGCTGTCTACATTAAGTGGATCATAATTTGACTGAAACCCTTGTGTTCTCTTTTCCTCCAGACGCTTGAGGTATATGGTATGTTTCGTATCTTTTTCTGTGAGTTCTTTGGTTTGTGTGCAGAATAATTCATTTAACTGCGTTGTGTTTTCTATCTCTATACTGACATTTTCGTCTGTCCATTCCACTGAAAGAGTTTTTTGTAATAGTTTTTGAAGATCTGGTTGAGTCATCATGAACTCTTTTGTGTTTGGTAGTCTGACACACTCTTCTCATATTCTGAATGATGCCCATGTTGGAAAGAGTATTCTTGACTGCAGAATCTGACCCTAACACTGACCCTCACACTAACAAACTCTCTCAACTGAGCCCTCCATTTTCCATGCACTAACCCTAAGCAAAACTATGACTCTGCCCCTAATAGGACTTGAATGGTAATTCTGAAGAATTTGGGACACGTGACTGATGCAAGATGACTCAGCCAGGGACAAAAAAGCGAATGGTGCCATTTTCATGGACAAAATGCAGCCCAAGAGTAGGATTCTGAGAAAAATTCTAACCCTGGACCACCCAATCAGCCTAGACCTTGCTCCTTGAAACAAAGCCAGTCACAATTGCTGACATTTGCCCTCAACTAAGCACTCTGTGGGGGTTCTGCACTGCAGGCAGATGGATAATTACCATATACCAGGCCATATCCCTAACCTTAAATATGACTGTTCTTACCAAGGCCTGGATTCCAGGTGTGACCAAACAAGAAATTTGGGACACGGGACTTAACGATAACTCAGGCAAAAATGGAAAAGGACGTTCTGGTGTTTCCAGAGCGGGATGGAGCAAAAATGTAAGATTGTGGGCCAACCCCTAAGACTAAGCCACCCCCATCAACCTAGCACTGAATCTTATCAACATGCCTGAACCTCACCCTAACACTTGCCCTCCTCTCAGACCATTGGGGAATGCTATACACTGTTGCTGGACAGGCCTTTACCATCTCCCTGTGCCTAAAGCTAACTGTAATCATGGTACTGGCTCTTTCCAAGCCCGAATCTCAGCTCGGCGGTAACAACAGAAATGGGACATATGGCTCATACAAGGTTATTCAGCTCCAAGCAGAGACAAAAAAACATGCCGTTTGCCACACCCTGGATGGAACAAGAGAGTTTGATTCTGAGGGAGATCTTACCTTAACTCACACCATCAGCGTAGTCCCTGGACAAAATCTTAAGATTGACTCTTCTAAAACTCACCTTCGTCTAAGAGTCCAATCCAGGGAACGGCTCTGCACTGCTGGAGTATAGTCCCATATCATCAGACACTAAACCTAACCCTAGCCATGGCTCTGGCCCTACCTTGTTCCAGATTACAGATCTGTGGAAACTGATTTTGGGACAAAGAGCAGATGCCAGATTACTTGGCCACGAATATCATAAGAATCGGTGCCGTTTCCCATGACCTGATCAAGTGAAAGAGTAGGATTCAGAGCAAAACACTGTCATCCACACCAATGGTGTAACCCTTGAATGTAAACCTGAAGATAGACCTTCAGCCTGACCATCGCCCTCTACTTAGACTTCCATGTAGGGCTTCTCCCTGCCGGCAGATAAGCCCCTACCATTTCCTGGGCCCTACCATTGGCACTCGTTCTAACGTGGCCCAACTCTTATGTCTGGGGCAAAAAAGTGTGTAAACGGGAGTTCGGATGGCCAAAGTTCTGCCCTAGAGATGTTAATGGGAGAAGGTTGAGAGTGAAGTACCCAGCACAGTCTCCTAGTGTTATGGCTGTATCATCAATACAAAAAGGCTGAGAGTTTAATTAAGGGGGACTCTCATGAGATATGCCCGGGGCTCTGTCAACAAGAGGCCTGAAATCTTCCTGCAGTAGGAGCCTGCAATCTCTGGCTTTGTCTGTCTTTCCCAATTTTGCCATAAGTGGGTGGAAACGGTAGTGGTTGAGCTGTAGTTGTTGGATGCTCCTCCCTGTGGCTCAGATGTCTGGAAAAACCTGGTATTGTTTTCTTGGAAAGGACTTTTCTTGCCCTCACTGGAATATACTGGCCATGTGTGAACTCTCTGCTAGTAACCATGAGGGCATCTCAACAAGCCAGAAGAATGAGGCAAACTGGCTCTCCTTCACTTTCCATAGCAAAACCGGCCAACCATGATGTGCTCAGGGACCAACAGACCATCTTCCCTTTGGATATTTGACCCTTGTCACTCTCACTGAACACAGGACCAAAGTGGGGACTCCATGCTTCTTTCTGGGTGCTGGCTGAGTATGTGAGGGCTCCTTATCTCCTAAATGTGAACAAAGAAAAAAAATAGTGATGGGCATGGAATTTCCATTGGGCATTTCCAATGGGCATGGAATCATTCTTGAAAGAAGATGTCTAGCTTCGTTTTACCCACGTC
Source organism: Panthera leo (assembly GCF_018350215.1). Taxonomy (NCBI): domain Eukaryota; kingdom Metazoa; phylum Chordata; class Mammalia; order Carnivora; family Felidae; genus Panthera; species Panthera leo. Next base: position 28,410,155 of record NC_056684.1, on the reverse strand, counting down.
GGAAAAGAGACCAGCTCCCTCCCCAAACCTCTGGCTCACGCTGCCCACAAACTTTCTATGCTGGGCGTCTGCACATGCCCTAGGCCTGTGGATGTCCATATAGTTTTGAAACAGAATTAAAATTGAATGCTGTGCAAGAAGTACCTGGCATTTGCAAAGACATCACCAGACTCACCATTTTCAGCACGGTATATCCTTCGGAAAGCCCAATTCCGAATGGACACTAGGGATAACATCATTTGCAAATTGAGAAAAGTGATGAAAATGTATACTTGAAAGACCAGCGTTCCTTATGAGAGATAATTGGAGATTGAGAATGAAGGGACTTTCCTAGCAAATAGTCTATCCCAGGCATTGCATGAAAGATGCTTAATGTGCAATGTAGTTTCAGACAGTTGACAAAGCTCTTTCCTAGAATTTATACAGAGTTAAGAATAATTTTTACTACATTCATCTAAAATGCTCGTTGACAGCTGCTTTAAACACACTATGGCTCAAGGTAAAGACAAGGCATTTCTCGAGCACATTCATGGCTCATTCATTGAAGCATCTGACTCTTGATCTCTTTTCAGGTCATGACCTCAAAATTCACGTGTTCAATCCCCACATCAGGCTTTATATTGATGGCCTTTGGGTCTGTGCTAATGGTGTGGATCCCACCTGGGATTCTCTCTCTTTTCCTGCCCCAGTTGTGTACACTTTCCTCTCTCTCTCTCTCTCTCAATAAATAAACTTAAAAAAAGACAAGGCATAATATTTAAGGAAAATATTTAAGAGGAACAGTTTAAAAAGATTTATTTTTTATGTTTTTCTGTTTATTTTTGATAGAACGAGGGTGCATGCAAGTCGAGGAAGATGTGAAGGGTAAAGACAGAGGGAGAGAGGATCCCAAGCAGGCTCCACGTTGTTGGTGCAGGGTCTGACATGGCACTGGATCTCACAAGCTGATCATGACCTGAGCTGATACAGAGTTAGACACTCAACTGACTGAGCCAACCTGTGGGTCCAGGAGTACTTTTTACTAAATGGTAAGAGGTTCGTGCAAGTGTCATGAAAAACAGTATAGTTTTAGACACATCAATACATGGCCATTGCCTATTGCTAATATATAGTGTATCAACAAAGGTTCCTATGAGACAAATGTGAAGGCTAATCCAGAATGTTTGAAGAACAGTGTAGTTTTCAGGCCCTTGAACAGAAGACCCTTCCCTATTGCTGATCTAATGCAGTTTAAGAACATTTTTATTCAGGAAGCATTTGGAAACCTCATGGAGAACACAGGTATTTCATTTCAAGTAGTTAAAAAAACACATGGGCATTCCCTAGTGTTTACAAGGATTAAACCACACTTTGAATAAATCAAAGAAGCTAACTAATAAAGGCTTTACACAGCCTTTTATCTTCAATTAAACACAAAAGCATTTCCTGAGGCTAAAAAGATTTTTTTTTTGCTTTTTTTTTTTTTAATATATGAAATTTACTGTCAAATTGGTTTCCATACAACACCCAGTGCTCATCCCAAAAGGTGCCCTCCTCAATACCCATCACCCACCTTGCCCTCCCTCCCACCCTGCCCTCCCTCCCACCCCCCATCAACCCTCAGTTTGTTCTCAGTTTTTAACAGTCTCTTATGCTTTGGCTCTCTCCCACTCTAACCTCTTTTTTTTTTTTTTTTTTTTTTTGAGGCTAAAAAGATTTAAACAAATATACTATATGTCCAAGATAAGTGACAGAAAAGCATTAAACACCGTGTAAATTTAGATACTTCAGAGAAGAGGCATATCCAGTGCTTTGACGCCAGAAATGGAATAGTTATGGCTGCGTTTATCCATAAATCTCTTGAACTGGGCTTGTAAAGCATAATGAGGCAGAGATGCACATGGTGATTCCCTTTGTTAACAGAGTGTTTCAATAAAAGCTCCTGTGAGACATGTAAAAGACTACATGAAGTACACCAGAAGCACCAGGTAGTTTTAGGCAGTTAAGAACATGGTCATTTTCTACAGTTAATAGTGTTTCATCAAAAGATCCTATGATATTTAAATAATGGTTACATGAGTGATGCTATAAGCACAGCGGAATTTCAGACACTTAGACCCAAGGCCCCTCTCCAGAGTTTACACAGAGGATAAGAACACTTCTTACTACATTTGAAACACTGACAGTCGCTTTAAGCACAGTGCAATTTAAGGTTCTTGATCACAGCCATTGCAACGATGTCGAAACCGTCCAAGACCTTTTAAACACAGTGTAGTTTTAGCCTATGAATCAACACTTCCCATTCTGTGTATACAAAGAGGTTTAGGAAGAATTGCTACTGCATGAACTTAAAAGTTAATGGAACCCCCCCAGGGAATACACAGCTTTTTTTTTTTTTTTCAGGCAGTTAAGCACATAAGCATTCCCTATTTCTTATGTAGAATTATGTAAGCACACTCTTTACTGGAAAAATCAAATAAATTCACCCAAAGATGCTTCAGGTACAGTGCAAGCTGGCCCATTGCCCTCTTGCAAATATGGAGTATTTAAACAAATGGTCCTATTCCATGTACATGAAATCCTACATGAAAACCCTTTGAAGAACACTGTACATTTAAGAAGCTAAGCCTCTGACCATTTCCTGTTCCTCATATAGAATGTTTCAATGAGTTTATTTGCATATATTGAAAGTCATTAGCCACTTTTGAAACAGGGTAGTTTAAAGTGATTAATTATAATGTTTCTACAAAGAGATTTAAGAAATCTTGTCACTTCGTGTATTTTAAAAATAGTTGAAGATTTACTGAGAGCATGGCTGTTTCAGACAGTTAAGCAAGCCCCTGTGTACCCACTAGTATCATTTAGGATTTAATTAAGCGAATTTATTGGATGAATCGAAGACACTAACACAAAGATGCTTTAGCCACAATGGTTTTTGTGGCAATTAAGTGCATGGCCATTCGCTTTTGATAATAAAGAGACTTTAAAGAAAATATCTAGATAAGATGAACATTAAAAGCCAAAAGAAAGATGTATTAAGCACAGTGTAGTTAGGCAAAGAGGTCTTTTCCATAGAGTTTATCCAAACAAGTGGAAGAACACTTACATGTATTTAAAAGGAATTTGAAATTCTCATTTGGAACACAGATGTCAGGCAGTTCATCACATGGGCATTCCCTAGGGCTTAACAGATGGTGTAAGTACACTTCTTCCTGAATATTTATGAGAAGGCAATTCACAAATTCTTTAAGAAAAACATTTTTCTCGGGCACCTGGGTGGTTCAGTCAGTTGTGCTTCTGACTTCAGCTCAGGTCATAATCTCACAATCCATGTGTTCAAACCCTGTGTTGGGCTCTGTGCTGACATCTCAGAGCCTGGAGCCTGCTTCGGATTCTGTGTCTTCCTCTCTCTGCCCCTCACCTAATCATGTTCTGTCTCTCCCTTTCAGAAAATGAATAATCTTTTAAAAAAATAAAAAGAAAAAATCTTTTTCTGTGAGATGAGTATGGACGTTCCCTCATGCAAATAGGGCTTAAACTAAAGGTCCTACTAGACCTACACTGAAAACTACATGAATAATGCCATTGTATTTTTAGGCACCTAACACTAGGCCACCAGGAGGTGCTTCTACACAGGTGTTTAAGAATACCTCTGAGTAACATATACCCAAGTACCTTTTTAAACCCTCTTGCAGCAAAGTGTATTTTTCAGCAGTAAAGCACAAGTGTCTACACAGGAAGTCGTGAGGAACGGGTTACTCTATATGTCTATGAGGAACAAGAATGTCACTCAAAGCACAGTAATGCTTTGGGCACTTAAACACAGGCTTTTCCTAATGCCTATTATAGAATATTTTATAAAGTGTTTATTTAAATTGCAGTCAGTTCACATAGAGTGCAAAATTAGTTTCAGGTGTATAATTCAGTAATTCCACCCTTCCATGCAGTATTTGTGCACATCACAAAGTGTACTCTTTAATCCCCATCTCCTATATAACCAAATCCACCCACCCATCTCCCCTCTGGTAACTCTTTTCTCTGTAGTTGAGAGTGCGTTTCTTGTTTTGACCCTCTTTTTTCACACTAATCATTTATGTGTTTTGTTTCTTACATTCCACATAGGTGTGAAACCATATGGTAGAAACCTTTCTCTGACTAAATTATTTTGCTTAGCATAATACTCTTGAACTCCATCCACATAATTGCAAAGGAAAATTCCATTCTCTACCATGGCTAATATTGCATTACATATATATAGCACATGTCTATCCATTCCTCAGCCAATGGAGATTGAGCCCTTTCCATAATTGGCTATTTTTCGTTATGCTGCTAAAAACCTCAGCGTGTCTGTATCCCTATGAATTGGTATTTTTGCATCATTTGGTAACTACTTCTTAGTGCAATATTTGGATCATAGGGGAGTTCTAAGTTTGAAAGGGTAAGTTTTTAATTAATTATTTTATTTGAGAGAGAGAAAGTGAGCGATGAGAAAGGGCAGAGAGAGGGAGAAGGAGAGAAAATCCCAAGCAAACTACGTACTGCCAGGCAGACCCCAACGAGGGCTCACCCCCATGACTGTGATATCCTGACTTGAGTAGATATCAAGAGCCACTCACATAATTGAACCACGAAGGTGCCCCAGGTGAGTCCTATTTTTAACATTTGATGAAACTTTGTACTGTTTTCTAGAGTAGCGGCACCAGTTTGTATTCCCAGCAACAGTGTCAGAACAGAAAGTTTCCCTTTCTCCCCATCCTTGCCAACTCCTGTTTTTCCTCTGTTGTGAATTTAGCCCTTCTGACAGATATGTGGTGGTATTTCTTTGTAGTTTTGATTTGTATTTCCGATGATGGATGAGTGATGTGTTTCTTTTCATGTGTCTTTGGGGGAAAGGTTCACCTGGTGTGTTCCTCTATGTGCTCCTCTCCTTATCCTTTTCCTCAATGAGAGCTCTCTGTCTTCAGCAGCATCCTTGATATATTTCTCCCCTACATCCCCTCTCTGCACTTCCTACTTTCTTTGATGTGGTTTCTTGTCTCCCTGTTGTTGCAGACTTGGTTCTCTCAGTGTACAGGTTGTTTTCCAGGGTATGTAGAATGATTTGCTAGTTATCTAGTTAGATTCAAGGGACAAGACTACACTTCTCTCCCAATACTCACTAATAAAGAAATTTCAACAAACTTCCTATGAGATGTCTGTGAAACAAGATTTTACTTGAAAGATGGTTTCCCCAATGTTCTCCCCAAAGAGAGTCGCGTGTACGCTTTTTGCATAGGACCTCATAGTTTTCAAACACTTTTAGTGAAACCAAATGTTAAAAGATGCTATCACCCATACGGTGGTTTTACAAAGTTCAGCATATGGCACTTTCAGTTTAGGCCCTGCATAGGTTTTCAAATTTTTTGAACTTAGTGAAACCAGATACCACTTAAACGATGGTTTCACCACAGTGTTGTTTCACAAAATTGAGTACATGGCACTCTGTGTAGGCCCTGCGTAGGTTTTCAAACACTTCTAAATTAGTGAAACCAGATGTTATGTGAAAGATGGTTTCCCCACAATGTTGTTTCAGAGTTCAATATAGGTATCGTATGTTTTTGTGTGGTCTTTTCATGGCATTTGTGTTTTGTATGTGATGCATGTGTGGTTTTGTGTTGTAGCATATGAGTGTAGTTTGTAATACAAGTGTTGTGTGTGTGGTGTGTGTGGTGTGTCTATGTCATATAGTATGGATTATCATGCAGTGTTTATTGTTTATGTGGTTTGTGTACTATACGTGTGTTTTGTGTGTTATATGATGTGTATGTGGTGTATATGTGGAGTGTGTGTAATATGTGTCGGGTGTGTGTGTGTGGTATGTGTATTGTGTACAGTAAAGGGTTTGTGGAAGATATATGTGTGACATGTATATACTGTATATGTGGTGAAGGGGTTTGTGTGGTATTTGTGGTTCAGATGATGTATGTGTTTGTACTACCTTTTGCCATGAGTTCAGTATAAGTGTGGTGTAGCTGTGTGGTATATGTGTCATATTGGTCTCTGTATGTGCAGTGTGTGTGGTACATGTATAGTTTATGTGTAGAAGAGGTGGCATCTGTCTTCTCTATATGTGGTGTATGTCTGGTGTCTGTGGTGTGTATGTGGAGTGGTGATTTGTTTGGTAATTGCTGTATATGTGTTGAGTGAGGTAATACTGTTGAATGGGGTATAACTGTGGGAGTTTGGGGCACGTGTGATCTGTGGTGGATATATTTGTGGCATATTCATGGTGAATGTGTGCTGTATGTGTGGTGTGTGTAATGTAAATGTATGTATGGTGTACATCGTATATGTGTGATATGTGTGTATGTAATATTGTGGTTCATGTGGTGTGTGAGGTGTGAAACCACTGTCTGTGGAGAACTTTTTCAACTAAAGTCAAGTTTCAGAAAGAGTGAACACATGCTGAAGAGTAGACGGAAAGGACCACATACTGAACTCAGAAAAACACTGTGGGGAACCTTTCTTTCAAGGAAGTCTTGTTTCACTATGATAGATGTGTTTGAAAACTTATGCGGGGAATTATAAGGAAAATGTCATTTAATCAATTCTTTGAAACAAAAATGAGGTGAAACTATCTTTCAACTAACATCTGTTTCACCAAGTATGACGTCTTTGAGAAACTGGAAAATATAGGGAAATGGCATAGACTCTCTTCTGTGAAATAACACTGGGGAAGAACCATCTTTCTACAAATTCTTATTTCACTCAATATGAAGTATTTGAAAACCTATGCATGAAACTATGAGGAAAATAACAGACTCAACTCCATGAAAAATCACTGTGGTGAAACCATATTTCAACATCTTGTTTCACTAAGTTAGAAGGGTTTGAAAATATAGGGTTAAATTCACAGTGAAAATGCTATTGAAATCGAATTTGAAGTATCATCTTGTTACATATTTATAAGTGAAAACATTTACAGAGAACTCTATGGAAAGGGCCATATTGTAAACTCAGAATAAACACTGTGCAGAAACCTTTCAACCAACCTTTTGTTTCACTAAGTTAGACATATTTGAAAACCGATGTCAAAACCTATAAACTCAACTGTGTGAAATAACACTGTGAGGAAACCGTCTTCTTGTTTCTTCTTGTTTCAGTAAGTTAGACGTATTTGAATAAGTACACACGGAACTATGAAAAAAAGGCAACGTCCTCATTTCCATGAATGCACACCATGGATAAAACAACTTTCAATTCCTTGTTTCATGTACAGTGTTAGAAGTGATTGAAAAACCTATGCGGGGAACTATAATTGTCTCATAATACTGTGAAATAATACCGTGGAGAAACTCTTTCAACTAACTTCTTGTTTCGCTGTTACAGAAGCCGAGCTGTCTTCTATGTGGAACACCTATGTGGAAAACATAGGGAAATGGCACTAAGTCACCTCTGTGAAATCACATTGTGATGGAACCATCTTTCAACCAAATTTTTGCACTTAACATGAAATTTTTGAAAAAAAACGCAGGGAACTATGAGAAACTGACATTTACAAAATTCCATGAAACAACACTGTGGAGAAAGCACCTTTCAAGTAACACCATGTTTCACTAAGGAGTGTTGGGAAACCGAAGTGGCAAAAACTAAAGGCAAGTGCCATAGACTCAACATTCTGAACCATGTTTAAACTAACATTGTGTTGGATTTAGCTAGAAGAGCTTGAAAATGTATGCGTGGAACATTAGGAAAAGTTCCCTATTTCTACTCTGTGGAAAAGAAAACCACTGTGGAAAAACATTTGTCAAGTAAGTTCGTGTTCACTAGGTTAGAAATGTTTGATAACCTATTTGGGAAAATAAAAGGGTCATATACTCAATTCTGTGAAATAGCATTGTGGGGAAATCCTCTTTCAACTAATATCTTATTTCATTAAAATTAGAAGGGTTTGAAAATCTAGACCTCAGTGTACGAGTGCTATACCTTCAATTCTTTAAAATAAAGCCAGGGAGAAAACGTCTTTTAACCAAAGTCTTTTTTCAAAACTAGTTTATGAAAAACTTTATGGGAAATATAAGGTAAGGACCATATACTTTGTGAAAAAACAAAATGGGGAAACCGGTTTTCAACCCACCTCTTGTTTCACCAGGTTAGATGTGTTTGAAAACCTAGGCCGAAACGTATAGGGAAAGTGCATATACTAAGCTGTGTGAAATAACACTGTCGGGAAACCGTCTTTCAACCAAGTTCTTGTTTCTGTAAGTTAGACATGTTTGAATAGCTATGCGGGGAGTTATAAGGAAAGGGACATGTATTCATCTCTGTGAATGCACACCGTGGATAAAGCATCTTTCAACTACTTATTTTATTCACAATGTTAGATGTGTTTGAAAATCAATGTGAGGAACTATAGAGAAAGTGCCAAAAATTTAACTCTGTGAAACAACACAGGACAGAAACCATATTTCAAATTCTTGTTTCAGAAAGTTTTTGGTTTGGAAGTCTTTCCAAGGAAACATAATTTAAAAAGTGCAGAATTCTCTGTGAAACATCATTGTGGGGAACCATTTTTCAACTAACATCAGGTTTCAGAAAGTTAAATTGAGCACTTATGTTGGTAACTATATGAAAAGGTCCATATACTAAACTCGGGGAAAAAAAATGTGGGAAACCATCTTTTGAGGAAATTCTTAACTAAGATATGTTTGAAAAGCTGAGTGTAACTAGGAGAGTTTCATATACTCAATTCGGTGAAAAATACTGTGGAGAAACTTTTAAGTCACTTCCTGTTTCACTAAGGATTCTTTGAAAACCTATGTGCAACATATAGGGAAATGGCATAGACTCACCTCTGTGAAATAACACCGTGGAAGAGCCAACTTTCACTAAATGTTGAATTCAGTAATAAGTGTTTGAAAACCTGGGCAGGGAACTATGAGGACAGCTACATATACTCATCTCTATGAAAAATCACTGTGGTAAAAACACTTTTCAACTAAAAACCTGTATCACTAAATCAGAAGTGTTTGAACACATAAGGGGTGTATCTAAGTGCCGTATACTCAATTCTGTGCAACGACACTGCAGAAACCATTTTTAAACTAACATCACGTTTCATTCTGTTAGAAGTGTTTACAATCTTATGCAGGGAACAATAAGGAAGGTTCCCTATATTCAATTTCGTGAAAAAAAAAAAACTGTGGAAGATCCTTTAGTCAAATAATTCTTGTTCAGTAAGTTACAAGTTTGAAGTACTATATATACAGGAAAAGAAAGTTTCACTCAGCTGGGTGAAAAACTGTGGGGAAAGCCTCTTTCAACTAATATCTTTCACTAATTTATCAGTGTTTGAAATAACCTAAATATATAATGAGAATGCTATACCCTCAATGCTTTGAAAGAAAACTATGGAGAAACCAAAAATTTAGAAGAGTTTGAAAACCTTTATAGGGAACTATAAGGAAAGGGGCGCATTTTGAATGCTGGGAAAAAACACTGGGGAAACATCTTTCAACCAGCTTGTTTCACTAGTTTAAACGTGTGAGAAACCCTATGCAGAAATTATAAGGAAACTGCTATACTCAACTCTGTGAAATAAAATTGGGAAATTATTCTTTCAACTTACATCTTGTTTCACTAGTTTTGGTGCTTGATAACTTATGCTGGGAGTTTTAAAGAAAGGGCTATATAGTCGTCTGTGGGGGGGGGGGGAGGAAACAGTGGGGAAACTGTTTTTCAACCAAATTCTGTTTCAATAAGACGTGCTTGAATACCGATGTGGGACATATAAGGAAAGTGTCATATTCTTAACTCTGTGAAACAACACTGTGCACAAACCATCTTTCAAATAACTTCTTGTTTCTGTAATTTTTCAATGTTTGAAAATGTGTGAAGAACTATAGGGACTGTAGCTTATATGCAACTCTGTGAAACAGCTCTGTGGAGAAACCATCTTTCATCTAACACCATGTTTCTGTTAGAATTGTTTGAAAACTTATGGGGGAACCTTAAGAAAAAGTGCCATGTATTCAATTCTGTGAAATACTGTGGAGAAACTTTCAACTAACTTCTTGTTTAGCTAAATTAGAAGGCCTTGAAGACATAGGCGGAATATATAGGGCATTGGCATAGACTCAACTCAAATTACATTGTGGAAGAAACATTTCAATGACTTTCTCGTATCACTGAACAAAAAAGTGTTTGAGAAACTATGCGGGGAACTATGAGGACAGTGACATATACTCATCTCTGTGGAAAAAAGAACTGGAGAAACCACCTTTCAACTAACACCTTGTTTCACTGAGAAAGTGTGCCAGGAACTCTAAAGTGGGTGCTATATATTCAACTTTGTTACATAACACTGTGGAGAAACTATTTGTAAACTAACGTGATTCATTGAGTTAGAAGTGTTTGAAACCTGTGAGGATAACAATGAAAGTTCCAAATACTGAACTCTGTGAAAAAGTACTCTGCAGAAACCATTTGTCATCTAACATCTTATTTACTATGTTTGATATAACATATGCGGGAAAGGATAACAAATGTGCCATACATTTTGTGAAATAACACTGTGGGGAAACCATCTTTCAACTAACATCTCCTTTTTAAGAGTTTGAAAACAGAGGCCTGAATATATAATGAAAGTGTCTTATACTTATCTCTTTGAAATAAAACTATGTAGAAACCATTTTTTAACCAAGGTCTTGTTTCAAAGTTAGAAGTTATGAAAAAAATCCTTACAAGGAACTATAAGGAAAGTGCCATGAATTCAAGTCTATAAAACAAGACTGTGGAGAATTGATCTTTCAATTAACTTCTTGTTTCACTAAGCAGTATTTGAACATCCATGCGGTGACCCATAAAGGAAGTGCTGTATACTCAAATGGGTGAAAAATCACTGTGGAGAAACCATCTTTAGGCTATCTTATTGTTTTACAAAGTTAAAACTGTTTGAAAACCTCTGTAGGGAATCTAAGGAGAGTGCCATAGATTCAACTCTGTAAAATAACATGGTGGGGAAACCATCTTTCAACTAACATCTTGTTTCACTTAGGTTTTGAAAACCTAGGCCTAGACATATAATGAAATTTCCATATACTCTAATGGAACTTTGACACCATGGAGCAATGACACCAATGAAAAAACAATGTTTCTTCTACTTATTTCTGCAAGGTACAAGTACTTGGAAAACATATGCAGGAACTATAGGAAAGCGCCATATACTCAATTCTGTGAAATAACACTGAGGAGAAAGGGTTTTTCAACTAACTTCTTGTTTCACTATAGTTCGAAATGTTTAAAACCTAGGCCTGGAGGTATAAAGACCGTGCCCTGTGGTGACCTCTCTGTGTAGAAACTTTCACCTAACCTTTTGTTTCACTAATTTAGAAGTGTTTGAAATCCTTTGAGAGGAACTATATGAACAGTGCCATCTACTCAATCCTGTGAAAAAACATTGAGGAGAAATCATCCTTCAACTAACACAACAAACATCTTGTTTCTCATATATTGCACTATAACCAACATATAGCGAAACTAAGATCTACACACCAAACACACTCCACACATACCATTTATACACCACCAACACCACACATCAACCTCACACAGGGCTTATAATAAACACTCATGCCATAACACACATATGAAACGTACCACAACTTACCACAACATGTACATTCACACCTCATATGTACACCTTTGTTCTGCATACAAAACACATAAAAACACACGCCCCATGGAAATGACACCAATAATTTACCTCTAACATATTTAACCGGCCTATATCACATACACAAAATATACATCACACAGATCAAACACCACACACACACCACAATACCGATACAAGACACACATTCCATACACAGTCTTCACATAAACACACATACCACACATACACCAGGGACACTGCTTATAAACCACATAGACTCACCTCTCCCATACAACACACACCTAATAAACACAACTCCCCACTCTCCACAATACCAAATTTCTGAACTACACACATGCAGCATGGATACCATAAATACAAAATCCACAGACACCCCATACATCACATGCTTGTCATGTCACACCCAGAACACCTACACAATTATATAGCATGCCAGCAAACACACCACACCTTGACCACACACGAACTACGCAGAAACCACACAATATCACACCTATGGTATACCACACATATATACCATCTATACACCACATATATTACATATAGACATACAACACATGCCACAAAACTGGTACTGCAAACACTCACTGGGTACACACCACACAGAACACATATACCATACTCACACACACAACACACAGATCACACAACCAAACATACATAAACCAACAACCATACACATAACATTCATACACACACACACCCCGAACATCTCACAGAGCACATTAACTACACAGACTCAAGGACATCCTAGCCACCACCCAAATCATACACACACACACACACATCAAACACACAACTACCCATATATCAAAAACACAACACACACATGCACACACACACTCATTGCACACACCACACCTACAGCACACATGTATGTCATACACAAAAAAACATATAAACCAGTCTGACACCACAGTACACTATAGATATAGGACATATACCATTGAATATACACCTCATATGCACAATATATAAATCAAAATTTTATTGCACACACACCACACACACTTTATGGATTGCACTTAGATAACATAATTCACAAAGACACATTGTGCAGACACATAACATCCACACTCCACACATGCCCCCCAGATAACAGTGTCACCAAAAATTACATGTATGCCACACACACACATCACATGTGCCACACATATAACACACACATCACATACACCACACATACCATTCATATCTACCCCACCAGCAAACACACCACTTTCACTGCATATGTTCACCACACACTGCATATTTATTACAGACACATACCACATCCACTACATATTCACCAAGCATGTAACATGCAATGCCAAAATCTTCATACCACAAACACTCACCAGAAGCATGCACACACATACACATGCAATACAGAGACCTTATATACTGCACATCACACACATCGAACACATAATACATACACAGCAAACATAAATCACATATATGCAAAACACATACATGCTATAAACCTCACAGAGTCCATATTTCTACACATACTCACTGACATCTCTCAAACCTCACTCACACACTGCACAAATATCACACACACCACACATATTACAATCAACCACATTTCTTCCAAACACACACATTGCAGACACACCACACTAATTCATTGCCCTCACTGTAACTATACCACCGCACCACATATTTACCACACACAAACTGCACAAAGGACACACATAAGTCAAACTGACTTACACCACCAGACAGCATAGACACAGCCCACATACCCCACACATACTCTCCAATGGATGCCAAACACCACAAACACACAACATAGACATCACAATTTCACTGCACACACACCACACACATGACACATTCACTACACATACAGCAAAATTCACACACTGCACACACAACAGTCACAAAACTTACACATCACACACTCTGCACCACACAAATAACACACTCATTGCCTCCATTCACAGCTCATAAACTATGCACACATCGCAGAAACACAACACACACCCCACACAAAACACCCATACCATGCAACGCATACACTATGCACACACCACCCATATGACACACAAACCAAGCATGCACAAAAAAGCTACACGTAAAGCACACACATAACACACATAGAGTGTAAAAATACCTCATGCAAAAACTCCACATCTACACCATACACATGCCACACATACCAATACACACAACATGCAATACCCCTCATACATTACACATATGCCCCTACACCCCACATATATGACACACACTACACACAGGCCACAAATACACCACATATACACCACAAAAACAAGGAGTATATTAGACAATCACACATGACATACAAAGAATAAACACACAGTACATACGCCACAGACAACACTCATCACACACACCACCCAGTCATTATCATGCATACATTACACACATGTACACAGACTACCCAAAACACATATACTGCAAACATGACACATACCGCACACGATACAGATACCACAAAAATAACCATACATATCCCTCCACAAAGATAACACATACAGCATGTACACCAAAACACAACACAGACACATAACATATATCCCTACACCCACAAGAGTCACAGAAGCACTACTCACAGATCTAACACACCACACAAACAAAACACGTAAGTCAAACATCAAATGCACACGACACACGCCAAAAACACACCACACAAATTACACATATATACCAAACACACAATATATATGAAACATAAGCATCACACACAAGACAACATACATACAACACAGACATATGCCACACATACACCATAGATACCTCCCACACACCCCACATATACCATACCCATGACAAATATACACCACACACAACATATACCACATTTTCACACCACACACCACACATCTCATAGGCACCACATATAGAAGACATATATTTCACTAACACACCATGCACACACTGTTCCACAGAGCGTACATCACAACGCATCCACAGCACACACACTATAATGTCACCACACCTTAACATGTACTACACACACACAAGGCACATATGCCAATCACTGCCACCTGTAAAACACACAATGTACACACTGCACAGACCACCTTTATACAACATACACTCCACATATATACCACACCTCCCACTCATATCTACCAAACACATAATTCACATACACCACCCAATGGCCAACATCTAGCCAACACTCACTAAAATGTACATGTAAACCACACTCACACACACAATACACACAAAGCACAAACCCTGCACATACACTGCGGACACACTGCACATATTCAACACACATCACACAAACACACTCAAATATACCATACAGATACCACTCATAGGAACATGTACATCACACTAATACACACACACGACACCTTCATCAGAACCACACAACACATATACTTCACACATGGACAGCACACACTCCACACACAACATATATTCCATACACATCTACTGGACTCCACTTATTTCCATATACACCACAGAAAGAAAATACATGCACCATGCCCACAAAATACACACCACTCAAACCCCAAACATACACCATACTTACACATCAACACACACACACCACCATATATTCTCCACATGACCAAACATTTACAATGAGTGTTATTATTGAAAGATATAGGTTTAAAATCATTGTGTTTTCTGTAGGTTTCATGCTAGTAGTGATGTCTCTGGTACTTTGTGATCCTTGCAACATTTCACTCACAGAGTCCCCCTTAGAATCTCTTATAAGGCTGGTTTAGTAGTGATGAATTCCTTCAGCTTTTTAAAATAATTTTTTAATGTCTATTTTTGAGAAAGAGAGAGAGAGTGAACAATGAAGGGGAAGAGAGAGACACAGAATCTGAAACAAGCTTCAGGCTCCAAGCTGTCAGCACAGAGCCTGACGCGGGGCTCGAACCCATGAACCATGAGATCGTGACCTGAGCCGAAGTCGGATGTCCAACCAATGGAGCCACCCAGGCACCCCAAATTCCTTTAGTTTTTCTTTGTTTCAGAAAACCTTTATCTCTCCTAGTCTGAATAAGAGGATTGCTGGATAAAGGATTCTGGGATGCATATTTTTCCTATTCATCACATTGAATATTTCCTGCCATTCTTTTCTGGCCTGCCAACCAGACTTTACCCTCTACTACAAAGCTGTACTCATCAAGACAGTATGGTATTGGCACAAAAACAGACACATAGAACAATGGATTAGAATACAGACCACAGAACTGAACCCACAAAATGAAACTTTGACAAAGCCGGAAAGATTATCCAATGGAAAAAAAGCCATTCTCTTTAACAAATGGTGCTGGGAGAACTGGGCAGCGACATGCAGAAGAATGAAATTAGACCACTTTCTTACACAATTCACAAAAATATACTCAAAATGGATAAAAGACCTGAATGTGAGACAGGAAACAAAACGCTAGAGGAGAAAGCAGAAAAAACCTATTTGACTTCAACCACAGCAATTTCTTACTCAACACATCTCCAAAGGCAGGGGAATTAAAAGAAAAAATGAACTATTGGGACCTCATGAAGATAAAAAACTTCACTGCAAAGGAAACCATCAACAAAATTAAAAGGCAACCGATGGAATGGGAACAAATTTTTTTTTTGCAAATGAGATCAAATAAAGGGCTACTATTCAAAATCTATAAAAAACTCACCAAACTTTACTCCCAAAAAACAAATAATCCAGTGAAGAAATGGGCAGAAGACATGATTAGACACTTCTCTAAAGAACACATCAAGATGGTCAACAGACACATGAAAAGATCTCAACGTCATCAGGGAAGATCTCTTCCTCATCAGGGAAATACAAATCAAAACCACACTCACATACCACTTCACACTGGTCAGAGTCGCTAAAATGAACAAATCAGGAGACTATAGATGTTGGCAAGGATGTGGAGAAATGGGAACCCTTATGCACTGTTTGTGGGAATGAAAACTGGTGCAGCTGCTCTGGAAAACAGTGGAGATTCCTCAAAAAAATTTAAAAAAATAGATCTATGTTAGGACTCAGCAATGCACTGCTAGGAATTTATCCAAGGGCTACAGGAGTGCTGATGCATAGCGGCACTTGTACCTCAATGTCTTTAGAAGCACTTTCAACAATAGCCAAATTATGGAAAGAACCTAAATATACATCAACTGATGAATGGATAAAGATGTGGTTTATACATACAGTGGAATACTACTTGGCAATGAGAAAGAATGAAATCTGGCCATTTGCAACAATGTGGATGGAACTGGAGGGTATTATGAAATAGGTTAGGCAAAGACAGATACCATAAGTTTTCAGTCATAGGTGGATCCTGAGGAACTTGACCATGGGGGAGGGGAGGGGGGAAAACGTTACAGAGAGGGAAGGAGGCAAACCATAACAGACTCTTAAATACTGAGAAAAAACTGAGAGTTGATGGGGAGTGGGGGAGAGGGGAAAGTGGGTTATTGGCATTGAGGAGGGCACCTGTTGGGATGAGCTCTGGGTGTTGTATGGAAAAAATTTGACAATAAATTATATTTAATATTAAAAAACAACTTACACACAACAGACATACACCACACATGACACATGCACCACAAACACACCAAACAATACCAAACACACACCACGCTAACAGTTCATGTGTAACAGAGTTACACCACCCATACACAATGAATAAACCACACACAGCACACATATACACCACAGACGTGACAAACATACACCACACACACCTAACATGTTCACCACCATTTTACTGCACTCACATATGCACACTTAACACCCTGCAATCACACCTACACAAGACCCTCAACTCACAGGAAAACACCAGACACACCACACAGCTGTGTATGTGCTGTATATATGCTATACACACCAAAGCCCACACATCAAAAAATCTACAGACACAGTACAAATTCCTCACTAAATTATACACTAAAAACATACCTTACACAGAAACCACACACACATCAAACACACTATACATACACAACACATACACTATGTTAACCTCACATGACACACCACACACACACACCATACACATCAGACCACATATAAGCCACAAGATGGGCACACTACCACAAACACCAACAATACAAATATCACACACAACACACAAACCAAAACACTACAAAAAGCATAGACCAGACACCACACTTACCACAGACAAAATCCATATAACCCAATTGTCATATTTGTGCCAAACACAAACCGCCAACTATACACATATAATACATAGAGCTATATGTCACACATGCACTATAGTTACAACACAAATATACCATATTCTTACCAAACACATGCTAAATATACACCACACACAACATATTCGACATAATTTCACACACACACATGCTACACATACACATTGCACATGTACACCATTCATAGCCCACACAAATACAATGCATGTACCCCCACACAAGCACATCAAACATATGCTACATACACAAATCACATACAGAGAAAACAGATACAGCACACACATTCCTCCCATACATCATACATAATCCACACATAAAAACACACCACATGTACCACACACATTACATATATACAACTCATACACCACACTTGATGTACATATGCCACACTCACACCCATCAAATATATATCACACACAGTCACCACATATACCACACGCACACACCCCACATTAAAAACACCATATGCCTACAAACTGTAAGCACAATCACATACACGACACACACAAACACCACACAGATAAGACAGATACCATACACACAAACTCCACACATACTTCATACACACCCCACATTACAACTTATACCACACATACGCCCACACATCACTTACACAACACACATATACTACATACACTGAGACAACCCTAATTCACTGCACACATACCACACATACACACAAGAAATACACACCATGCACACAAGACACTTCACAACCCACACATACACCACTTGCACCCCATCCCACACCTCTATGCTACAGACCACCACAAACATATTACACTCATCACAAACACAAAAACACCACACACTGCACATAACCCAAAAAGCACAAATGCACAACACTCATATCACACATATCTTGCACATAAAAGACACAAACACAGCCTATCATTTCACTTATACTAAACACAAAAGAACATGCACAGGAAACACAAAAAACACATAAGTTATATGCTTATGGTTCATACACCTCACTGCACACCCACCAAAAATATACCACATGCACTCTACACATACCACAGATGCTTCATATATACCACACACAGACGCCATGTATTCACTGCCCAAACCATATATATGTCACACAGATACACACATACACCACACCCACACCAGAAATATGGCTTACATATATGACATATATATCACACACACACACACCACGCATACATGACACACATACCTCACTTTATATACCAAACATATATCTCATATACACCACACATATAGTACACACTCTCATACCACACATACAGCATGCACACACACACAGGCATGCCATACACATACCGGAAACACACCAAAATATACCACACACTCTTGAAGCGTAAGACTACACACCAGAAATAGAGCACACATAGTACATGCACAACGCACATACCACAGAGATGCCAAACTGTCACGAGATATATAACACACAAACACTACTTACACACACCATGTGTTCACCACGCATATATTATACACACTTCACACCAGTAAATATGCATAATAAACATCAACACCACAAATAATCACACACAATACATAAAATACACACACACTACACACAAACAACACATACACTACACACACACTTGTGCCACACAAATATCACATAAACCCCACTACAAGTGGAGAACACAGTAGGCATATACATTATGTCAACTCATACACCTTACATTCAGCACACATACACAACCCATATACCACTGACACACCACACACACTCTATACATGCCTCACAAATACCATAACCACACCCACCACATATATACCTCACAGATCATACACACAAAACATACAAAAGTACATGTATCACAACCATTCCAAACAGATACCACACACACCAGACACAAACCAAATACACCCATACACCATAAATACACAAAACAAGATACATCACTCAAGCACACCACACATACAGCACACTTACACCGCATGTACAACATGCACAATAAACATCACACACAAAGCACACACCACACATGTCATATATACACCCCAACACACCATACCCAGCACATACACACCACACATCTATTCCACACATACACATTCCACACACAACACCAAAAAAACCTTTATAGCATGCACAAACCACACAAACACACCACACAGTCTGTCTTCACACAACACGCACCACAAATAGCCCGAACATACTGCTTATTACAAATTCCACAGAGATAGCACATATCACACACTCAACGCATGTACAGCACTCATTTGCCCCACAAATACACACATATACTTCACACACCTCAAATACAATTCATTTACACCACACACAAATACCACAAACAGACAATATATTCACTACACGATAACCATGTGCTTACAAATTTCACACACACACCACAGATAACTTCATATGTACATTGATCCATGCACATACACTACAAATGCAACACACACACAATGCACACAGACATACAACACATACACCACAAACACACCAACACTATTCCACACACACCCCAAGATATATCACAGTCTCAACACACAACACACAAACACACAACCACACATATACCACACACACTGGACATACAAAAACACCCCATGCAACATATAAATGTCCTACATACAACGCACATAAGCACTCATTCCAAACACAGAGACTTATATCACATTCACATCAGACACACCACTATACTTACAAACACACCAAATTCACCACAGTCCTCAAACGTATACTGTGAAAACATACGCACACTGCACAAAAAACACACACATGATATATACACCACACAAAATGGCAAGTACAAACACTTCATGAGAAAATTATACCACATACATCTACCACATACAATCAACACACAACACAAACAATACTGCCACACTATCCATATATCACACACAACAACCATATATCATTCACAGTCCACACTGGGGAAACACATGCACAAAACACCCATGACACATGTACATGATGCACACACAGAAAAAATTCAAGCCACACCACAACCCACTCAACAGATTACACACACACTAGTGACACAGACATCAGAAAACAAGCACAACATACATGCCACAGAAAATGTATGTACTCACCACACACACACACACACACACACCATGAACCAGAAACAGTCCACACACAGACGACACATACACTGTACAATAACCAAGCCTGCCACAAAACACAGTTCCCACACAGACACCACAGACACACCTCACCTATTCCACACAGACACCACGCAAACACCATGCATATTCAACACTCACACAGAAGATACATGCACAAAACACCACATAGCTACACTGTTCATATACACAACCCATGTATCACACACATGCACTGCATACGCACACATAAAGCTATTACAATGCACGCACTATATGTCACAACGCATTTTCAAAAAAACAAGTTAGACTGCACACATGTACTCCACATGAACTACCATGCACACAAAAGCCAAGCAGACACTGCACACATACCACCTACAACACACACCACAGGCACCACACATGCATTACACATACAAGACGTCTATTTCAGAAAAACACAGCACACACCCAAAAGGTATGCAACACTTAGACACCAGACATACTGTGGTAGGGTTCCCTCCCTGAGGAAAGAAAAAAAACCCTCAAGACAATCTTGCTATTTGCATACTTGACAATATCCCTCATGACATTGTAACATAAGACCATTTAATCAGACTAAATGTATGTGTGTTACTATATATGGGAGAAAAAGAAGTAAAAATTATATTAAAAACTATGCCATGTGGTGTTTGGGACTCAGTTCTTTGGGTATGAACCCAATTGAGCGGAGATGACAGGAATAAAGTTGCTTCCTGGAAAGAAAAGTCTTGGTGTCATGACTGTGCAAAAATCCTACTATATTACTTGGGGACTATTATCTGGGATTCAGAGATGGTGTGTTTCCACCTCTTTGCTACTGGGGATGCAAACCTTAGGGCACCAGGAGAGGTGGTTCACCTGGCACCAGCAGACCTCTTGATCTTCGGGAGAATAGCCCTCCAGGCATACTGGGGTTAAGACCCCTTGTGTGCCAACTGAACCCGTGAGGCCCAAGAACCAGCTCAGGGAGTGCTGTCACACTGGTAAGAACCCGAGTTTGTTGAGGTAGTCTTGCCCGTAAGAGGCAGAGGGGAGCATGATCACCGCCCAGAGTTGCACTAGAAATTCCACCAGGGAAGAGGAACAAAACTACAACTCTAAGGCATTGGGTCCTGGGTGGCAGGTTGGAGTGGCCGTGTGACTGTGTATGTGAACTTGTCTCTCCTTCATTTCCTAGGTCAATGATTATGATAATTACCGCCAACAGTATGTGGTTATTCTACCTCAGAACGGGGACTTTTAAGGAAAATTCCCATCTGTTGCCAAAACTCCTTCTGTTTGCCTCCTTCTGATGTTGCCTAATTCTACTGGTGGAAAACAAACAAGGGAAAACTGGAGTCTGCTCCTCTGTCCTGACAAGATTTAAAACAGGGAATTCTTTCTCTGCCTTCTGCTGGCACCTCTTCTCTTCTTCCTTTCCTTCCTTCCCTTCTGTTTCTTCACCACCGGGAGGGCAGGTTGCATAACTGGCTCTTCAATGCCACAAGCACCATCAGGTCCTCCTCTCATTCTAGATGTTGAGGAATACCACTGATATCAGATTTTCCCACCAATTTTCCAAGTAAAAATTAACCATGGGGAACAAATTGTCTTATGTGGACTCAAGTAAATATCCAGTGTTTAGGCTAATTTGTTTGTTGGTTTGAGATAGACAATGTTTATCAACATTAAAAGAGCTTTTATTCTATGTAGATTTGCTGAGGATAAAATAAACTCATTTGATCTCTGTCCCAATATGTTAACAAAAGGATGACTTAAAATGGTAAATTTTGTCTGTCTCAAAGTTTTCATGGATAATTGTTAAGACAGCTTTCAAGTCTTTGGTAACTTAAAAGGTTAAAGTTTTGCTTCCATAATAAATTGAGATAGAATTCATTGGCTATATGAGATAAGAGGCAGAAGTACTAATTACTAGATGAAGGTTTGTGCTTCTGAGACTAGGGAAAAAAAGGATATTTAGAACTGTTGAAAAACGTGCTTTGTGCTTAATGGATTCATAAGTTAGCCATCTAAAAAAAACTGATGTAACATAGAGTTCATAATTGGTTATTTTTCACTGGAGACTAAGATTTCTAAGAGTTAAAATTCTGCTATATGTAGTTTAAACTGATAAAAATAAAAACAATTCTGTATGTAGAAATTTAGGAGATATAAAAAAGATATAAGAAATGAAAAAATATTTTTGTTGAAGGTAAAAGAAAGTAAATTTGTCCTAAAAGAGACTGGTTTTTTGGAGAAAAATGGCTTGGGACAAAATCTAAATGCAAAGAAAATTTGTAAAAATTTTGTGAAGGAAAATATTTAAAAAGACACTTTATTTGTGGCCAGAACGCATTAAGGTTAAAATAAATGGATTTTAATAGTACACAGGTGCCTAGAAATGCAAGCCGGTACCAGCCACTCTGGAAAACAATATGGAGGTTCCTCAAAAAAACTAAAAATAGAAGTTTATGACCCAGCAATTGCACTATTGGGCATTTATCCATGGGATACAGGTGTGCTGTTTTGAAGGGAAACAAGCACTATCAACAATAACCAAAGTATGGAAAGTGCCCAAATATCTATCAGTGGATGAATGGATAAAGATGTGGTATATATACAATGGAGTATTTGGCCATCAAAATGAATGAAATGTTGTTATTTGCAACTACATGGATGGAACTGGAGGGTATTATGCTAAATGAAACTAGAGAGAGACAAAACTCATGATTTCACTCATATGAGGACTTTAAAGAGACAAAATAGATGAACATAAGAGAAGGGAAACAAAAATAATATAAAAACAGGGAGAGGGACAAAATAGAGGAGACTCATAAATATGGAGAACAAACAGGGTAGCTAGAGGGGTGGTGGGAGGGGGGATGGGCTAAATGGGTAAGGGGCATTAAGGAATCTAATCCTGAAATTATTGTTGCACTTTAAGCTAATTTGGATGTAAATTTTAAAAATTAAAAAAATAAAAATAAGTTAAAAGAAAGTACACAGTTGTGGTGGATAAGCTTAGGAATCCCCTGGGCTTACACCAATGGGTTAATAAGGCATGAAGAAGTATAAATCCATAGGATGCTCATGCCCGAGTTTAGGCAAAAAAGATTAGACGAATAAGGATAGAGAAAGGGGGCTTGGGTCCCCAGAACAGAGGGAGGGGAAAAGGCCCCAATATAGAACATAGTTATATGAAATAAACAAGATTAGATATTCAGAGTGGAAGCACCAATTTAGTACTATAGCAGAAAGCTGCTTTCACAGGAAGAAAGGACCAAGTTAGGTAAACAGGAAAATTGGGCTCTAGACCACTGTGCCGCAGGTGTAGCAACCTAGAGCAGAGATGATTAACAAAAGAAAAATGCCTTTTTTACTCTTGAGGTTATTTCCTCTGTCTTATCCCCTAGGCTAGCTAAGATAAACAGATGTGTTGCCTCATTTCTGCTCTAAACCTTCTGTCTGCCTGGCATCAGGACTTTGCTTTGTATTAACCCCAAACCCTAATCCCAAATATCTTCAAGACCCTCTTTCCCTCATGTCCACAAGTTAATATTCAACAGATTCCTTGAATACACCACACACACATAACATAGACTACACACAACCACACATACATCTCTCACACCACACATGCAACACACACATCAGAGACACAAACCACAAATACCACACACACATTGTGCATGTACACCATACCTGGTTCACATATATACAACACATATCATCCACATTCACACCACACACACACACACCACACATATGCCACACACAGAAACCACACACACGGAAAACAATGGATACAGGACACTCAAGACACCCATACACCATACATATTCCACACAACAAAAACAGACCATACTTACCACACACACATTACATATACACACCACACTTGATGCCCATATGCCACATTCACACATCGAACACATATCACACACACCACATATACCATATACACATA
The DNA here is from genome assembly GCF_018350215.1 of Panthera leo. NCBI lineage: Eukaryota > Metazoa > Chordata > Mammalia > Carnivora > Felidae > Panthera > Panthera leo. The sequence goes on along the minus strand of NC_056684.1, from coordinate 28,385,358 downwards.
CCCTTCAAAAGAAAAAATATGACTACATATATTGCAAGCACAGATACATGACCCATACACCACATACACCACACAGATACACAACACAGATGCCACACACACAAACTACACACCTACTTCATACACCCACCACATACACCACAACTAGCAGCACAAATACCCCCACACATCACTGACATAAAACATATATACTACACAAACAGAAACAAACTACATTCAATCCATATATACCACATGTTTACTACACAAATACACACCTAATACACATCATGCACACCAGAAGACACTTCACCACCTACACATACACCACTTACACTCCATCCCACCAACCATATGCTGCACACCACCACAAACATTACATACATCACAAAGGAAACACAAACACCACATAAAGATCACAGATATACAACACCCTGCACATAAACGACACAAACAACCCATATACACAACACCCACACCACACATATCCCCATATAAAGGACACATACACAGCATCTCATGTCACTTATACCAAACACACAAAGTACATACACAGGAAACACACAAAACACATAAGTTACATGCACACAGTACATACACCTCACAGCACACCCACCACAAATCTACATGCACACTACACACACCAAAGATGTTCCATATATACCACACACAGACACACCACATGCATATGCCATACAGAAACACACATACACCACCCCAACACCAGACATAGTTCACATACATCAGACACATACCACAAATACACCCCACACACATAAATGCCACACACAACTCACATGTCAAACATACATCCCATATATACCACACATATCTTATACACACTCTCACTGATGCACACCACACATACAGCACATGCACACAAGCATGCTGTACATGTACCAGAAACAAAAAATATACTACACACATCCTCCAAAATATACCACACACTCATGAATCATAACACATACACACCAGAAATAGAGCACACATAGCACATGCACAATGCACATACCACAGAAATGCCAAACATTCACGAGACATATAACACACAAACACTACCTACACATAGCAATTGTACATCACATGTATATTGTACATAGTTCACACCAGCAAATATGCATAACAAACATCAATACCACATATAACTACACAGAATACATATCACACACAAACATGTCACACACCTCCAATACAACACATTTACACCACACACAGATACCATAAACACACCACACATTCATGACACAATAACCATGTCCTTACAATGTTTACACACCACACACACACCTCACGCAGTAACCACATATGTACATAGATCCACATGTATAAACTACACAAGCCTAATACATACAATGCACACAGACACACCACACATACACCACATACATCAACATTATTCCACACAAACACTCCACAGATATAACACACTCGCCAAACATAGCACACGCATACACCAAACGTACCACACCTACACACCCCAATATACCGATACACCCAATATATCCCATATACATACCACCTAAACCACACATCAACACTCATTTCAGAGACATACTACATTAATATCAGACATATACCATATATATACACAGCAAACTCACCACACTCCTCAAACATATACTGTGAACACACACCCATGCCACACAGAAAGCACACACATGATACGTACACCACACACAACGGCACATAGCACACTTCCATAAGAAAAATATAGCACACACTTTTATTACATGCAAACCGAAACACAACACGTACAGCACTGCCACACCACCCATATACCACACACACAATCCATATACCATTCAAAGACCACACCAACGAATCACATACAACACACAAACACATGCACTACACCATTTCTACACAGAAAAAAATCAATACACACAACAAAATCCACACAACAAATACACCACACACACACCAGTTACACACACAGAAACATAACATGTACAATATACACACCACAGAGAATGTATGTACTCACTACCCACGCACACCACAAACCATAAACAGAAACAATCCCACAAAACGCAAATCAAATACATACCATGGATTCAACCACCATTATCATGCATATGCCACACTCAGTGTACACACACACTACAACCCACATATTCCAAATGTACACCCCATTTATAATATACACACTCCTACAGATACATACTACATACTCCACACAGACCACACGTTTACCACACACACAAATACACATACACCACACAAAGACAATACATATTCTGTACAAAAACCAAGACTGCCACAAAACACAGTCCCCCCACACACACCACAGGCACACCACATCTATTCCACACACATATATACACCACACAAACGCCACAAACACAAGCTACACATATACAACACTCTCATAGATGATACTTTCACCAAACACCACCTAGCTACACTGTTCATACACAATCCATGTATCACACACATGCATTCCACAAACACATTAAAAACTATTACAATGCACACACCATATATTTCACACACAGACTGAACCCATTCACCATGTAACACTGCACACACTGTACACACTCCACGCACACTACACACACACCACACAGACAACATACCCACAAGCAACACATGCAGTGTGCACACTGCACATAACCACATACACACAACACATATACCATGCACACATAAGACAAGCAGACACTACACACATACCACATACAACACATTTTCACCACACACCACACATACATTACACATATAAGATGCCTAGTTCAGAAACACACACCACATATATATGACACATATGCCATATGCACATACCTCCCATGCACCAATCCTCACCCTACAGATACCACACACAACACATATACCATACACACACCACACATAAACCACACACATGACATACAAACCACACTCACCACACAGCATCCAGATTCCACACAACATTCGACACATATTTGCCACCACAAACTACCCACAACCACAAAAACACCACACCTACACCACATGGACAATGCACATACACTATGCATATATTACCCACATGTACCACACACAACACACAAAATGTACAGACACCACACGCTCACCATACTCACCATACTCGTAACACACACAACACATAGAAGACAAACAAAACACTTCATACATACACTGAACCCATGTGTACAGCACACACAAAGCATAGACCAGCTTTTAAACAAAAACATACTATATTCACACAGGGAAGCATGCACACACCTCATACACACCACAAAACGCACATAAGTCACACATACCACATAACATGCATATACCGCACACAACACACCTATACATAAATGACCCATCCACCATGCACACCCCACAGATATACAACACAGATGTCACACACACAAACTCCACTCCATTTGCCACTCAAGCACTACACATACATGGCATGGAAACCACAAAGGTATATCACAAATATCACTGCACACATATCACGTACATAATACATGCACCACGCCTATACACACACAAACACACAACACATATGCCACATACACACACCCTATAGAAGAAAGAGAATAGGCTCACATATACTGTAAGCACAATCAGATATATGACCATTCACACCATAGACACATAACACAGATGCCACACATACAAGTTCAACTCCTTTCACCACTCAAACACTACATATACGTGACAAGGAAACTACACATGTATCTCACAAATACCACACATAACACACTTACTGCACACACATCACACACACCTAACACAGGCACCACACCTATATCACACACACACACAAACACTTCATAACACACATAGCACATGGAAATAACACATTCAGCACCAACACCACCACACACAATGCATACAACACATACTCAAGCACTAATGACACATATAACACACATACAACACAATGAACACACATCAAAACAATGAACTATATCACCTCACACCTGTCAGAAGGGCTAATATTCACAACACAAGAAACAGGTGCTGGCAAGGGTGTGGAGAAAGGGAAACTCTCTTAAACTGTTGGTGGGAATGCAAACTGGTGCAGTCACTCTAGAAAACAGTATGAAGTTTTCCGCCAATGTTAAAAATAGGACTGGCCTGGGCCATCTGGATGGCTCAGTCACATTTCCATCTTACTTTTGATATCTGCTCAAGTCAGAATCTCACAATCATGGGATTGAGCTATTTTGAGTTCTGCACCAGCAGTATGAAGCTTACTTGGGATTCTTTCTTCCTGTCTCTTTCGGCCCCTCTCCCTTTCTTGCTCTTTCGCACTCTTTTTCTCTCAAAAAAATTCATTAAAAGAAAATACCTTTTAAAAAGTAGAAGTACCCTGTGATCCAGCAATTGCACTATCAGGTGTTTGCCCAAAGGATACAGGAATGCCAATTGGAAGGGATACAGGCAGCTCAATGTTTTTAGCAGTATTATGAGCAATAGCCAATTATGGAAAGGGCTCAAATTTCCATTGACTGAAGAATGGATGGGGATGTGATATATATACACAATGGAATATTACTCATCCATGAAAGAGAATGAAAACTTGTCATTTTCAATGATGTGAATGGAGCTAGAGAGTATAATGCTAAGCTAAAAAGTCAGAGAAAGGCTTATACCATATGACTTCACTCTTTTGTGAAATGTAGGAAAAAAACCAAATAAGTGATCATGGGGGAAAAAAGCATCAAAGAAACATACTCTTAACTATAAAGAAAAACTGGTGGTGGATTGCGAGGGAAGATGGCGGCGTAGGAGGACGCTGGGCTCCCCGCGCATCCTGCTGATCACTTAGCTTCCACCTACACCTGCCTAAATAACCCAGAAAGCCGCCAGAGGATCAGCAGAACGGAGTCTCCGGAGCCAAGCGCAGATGAGAGGCCCACGGAAGAGGGTAGGAAGGGCGGCAAGGCGGTGCGCGCTCCACGGACTAGCGGGAAGGAGCCGGGGCGGAGGGGCGGCCGCCAGCCAAGCAGAGCCCCCGAGTCTGGCAGGCAAAAGCGGAGGGGCCTGACGGACTGTGTTCCGACAGCAAGCGCGACTTAGCGTCTGGGAGGTCATAAGTTAACAGCTCTGCTCAGAAAGCGGGAAGGCTGGGGGACAAAGGGAGGGAGAGCTGCTGAGCCCCAGGACGACAGAGCTCAGTTTGGTGGGGAACAAAGGCGCTTGCCAGCGCCATCTCCCTCGCCCATCCCCCAGCCAAAATCCCAAAGGGAACGATTTCCTGCCAGGGAATTTGCTCGCTCCGCGCAAACACCCAACTCTGTGCTTCTGCGGAGCCAAACCTCCGGCAGCGGATCTGACTCCCTCCCGCTGCCACAGGGCCCCTCCTGAAGGGGATCACCTAAGAGGAAGCGAGCTAAGCCTGCCCCTCCTGACCCTGTGCACCTTGCCTACCCACCCCAGCTAATATGCCAGATACCAAGCACCACAAGCCTGGCAGTGTGCAAGTAGCCCAGATGGGCCACGCCACCCCACAGTGAATCCTGCCCCTAGGAGAGGGGAAGAGAAGGCACACACCAGTCTGACTGTGGCCCCAGCAGTGGGCTGGGGGCAGACATCGGGTCGGACTGCGGCCCCGCCCACCAACTCCAGTTATACACCACAGCACAGGGGAAGTGCCCTGCAGGTCCTCACCACTCCAGGGACTATCCAAAATGACCAAAAGGAAGAATTCCCCTCAGAAGAATCTCCAGGAAATAACAACAGCTAATGAACTGATCAAAAAGGATTTAAATAATATAACAGAAAGTAAATTTAGAATAATAGTCATAAAATTAATCGCTGGGCTTGAAAACAGTATAGAGGACAGCAGAGAATCTCTTGCTACAGAGATTAAGGGACTAAGGAACAGTCACGAGGAGCTGAAAAGCGATTTAAACGAAATGCAGAACAAAATGGAAATGACGACAGCTCGGATTGAAGAGGCAGAGGAGAGACTAGGTGAAATAGAAAAGTTATGGAAAAAGAGGAAGCTGAGAGAAAGAGAGATAAAAAAAATCCAGGAGTATGAGGGGAAAATTAGAGAACTAAGTTATACACTAAAAAGAAATAATATACGCATAATTGGTATCCCAGAGGAGGAAGAGAGAGGGAAAGGTGCTGAAGGGGTACTTGAACAAATTATAGCTGAGAACTTCCCTGAACTGGGGAAGGAAAAAGGCATTGAAATCCAAGAGGCACAGAGAACTCCCTTCAGACGTAACTTGAATCGATCTTCTGCACGACATATCATAGTGAAACTGGCAAAATACAAGGATAAAGAGAAAATTCTGAAAGCAGCAAGGGATAAACGTGCCCTCACATATAAAGGGAGACCTATAAGACTCGTGACTGATCTCTCCTTTGAAACTTGGCAGGCCAGAAACGATTGGCATGATATCTTCAGTGTGCTAAACAGAAAAAATATGCAGCCAAGAATCCTTTATCCAGCAAGTCTATCATTTAGAATAGAAGGAGAGATAAAGGTCTTCCCAAACAAAAAAAACTGAAGGAATTTGTCACCACTAAACCAGCCCTACAAGAGATCCTAAGGGGGATCCTGTGAGACAAAGTACCAGAGACATCGCTACAAGCATAAAACATACAGACATCACGACTCTAAACCCGTATCTTTCTATAATAACACTGAATGTAAATGGATTAAATGCGCCAACCAAAAGACATAGGGTATCAGAATGGATAAAAAAACAAGACCCATCTATTTGCTGTCTACAGGAGACTCATTTGAGATCTGAGGACACCTTTAAATTGAGAGTGAGGGGATGGAGTACTATATCATGCCACTGGAAGCCAAAAGGAAGCTGGAGTAGCCATATCAAACTAGACTTTAAATTAAAGGCTGTAACAAGAGATGAAGAAGGGCATTATATAATAATTACAGGGTCTATCCATCAGGAAGAGCTAACAATTATAAATGTCTATGTGCCGAATACCGGAGCCCCCAAATATATAAAACAATTACTCATAAACATAAGCAACCTTATGGATAAGAATGTGGTCATTGCAGGGGACTTTAACACCCCACTTACAGAAATGGATAGATCATCTAGACACATGGTCAATAAAGAAAAAAGGGCCCTGAATGATACATTGGATCAGATGGACTTGACAGATATATTTAGAACTCTGCATCCCAAAGCAACAGAATATACTTTTTTCTCGAGTGCACATGGAACATTCTCCAAGATAGATCATATACTGGGTCACAAAACAGCCCTTCATAAGTTTACAAGAATTGAAATTATACCACGCATATTTTCAGACCACAATGCTATGAAGCTTGAAATCAACCACAGGAAAAAGTCTGGAAAACCTCCAAAAGCATGGAGGTTAAAGAACACCCTACTAACGAATGAGTGGGTCAACCAGGCAATTAGAGAAGAAATTAAAAAATATATGGAAACAAACAAAAATGAAAATACAACAATCCAAACGCTTTGGGACGCAGCGAAGGCAGTCCTGAGACAAAAATACATTGCAATCCAGGCCTATCTCAAGAAACAAGAAAAATCCCAAATACAAAATCTAACAGCACACCTAAAGGAAATAGAAGCAGAACAGCAAAGGCAGCCTAAACCTAGCAGAAGAAGAGAAATAATAAAGATCAGAGCAGAAATAAACAATATAGAATCTAAAAAAACCTGTAGAGCAGATCAACGAAACCAAGAGTTGGTTTTTTGAAAAAATAAACAAAATTGATAAACCTCTAGCCAGGCTTCTCAAAAAGAAAAGGGAGATGACCCAAATAGATAAAATCATGAATGAAAATGGAATTATTACAAACAATCCCTCAGAGATACAGACAATTATCAGGGAATACTATGAAAAATTATATGCCAACCAATTGGACAACCTGGAAGAAATTGACAAATTCCTAAACACCCACACTCTTCCAAAACTCAATCAGGAGGAAATAGCTTGAACAGACCCATAACCAGTGAAGAAATTGAATCGGTTATCAAAAATCTCCCAACAAATAAGAGTCCAGGACCAGATGGCTTCCCAGGGGAGTTCTACAAGACGTTTAAAGCAGAGATAATACCTATCCTTCTCAAGCTATTCCCAGAAATAGAAAGGGAAGGAAAACTTCCAGACTCATTCTATGAAGCCAGCATTACTTTGATTCCTAAACCAGAGAGAGAGCCAGTAAAAAAAGAGAACTACAGGCCAATATCCCTGATAAATATGGATACAAAAATTCTGAATAAGATACTAGCAAATCGAATTCAACGGCATTTAAAAAGAATTATTCACCATGATCAAGTGGGATTCATTCCTGGGATGCAGGGCTGGTTCAACATTCGCAAATCAATCAAAGTGATACATCACATTAACAAAAAAAAAAGAGAAGAACCATAAGATCCTGTCAATCAATGCAGAAAAGGCCTTTGACAAAATCCAGCACCCTTTCTTAATAAAAACCCTTGAGAAAGTCGGGATAGAAGGAACCTAAAGATCATAAAAGCCATTTATGAAAAGCCCACAGCTAACATCATCCTCAATGAGGAAAATCTGAGAGCTTTTTCCCTGAGATCAGGAACACGACAGGGATGCCCACTGTCACCGCTGTTGTTTAACATAGTGCTGGAAGTTCTAGCATCAGCAATCAGACAACAAAAGGAAATCAAAGGCATCAAAATTGGCAAAGATGAAGTCAAGCTTTCGCTTTTTGCAGATGACATGATATTATACATGGAAAATCCGATAGACTCCACCAAAAGTCTGCTAGAACTGATACATGAATTCAGTAAAGTTGCAGGATGCAAAATCAATGTACAGAAATCAGTTGCATTCTTATACACTAACAATGAAGCAACAGAAAGACAAATAAAGAAACTGATCCCATTCCCAATTGCACCAAGAAGCATAAAATACCTAGGAATAAATCTAACCAAAGATGTAAAAGATCTGTATGCTGAAAACCATAGAAAGCTTATGAAGGTAATTGAAGAAGATTTAAAGAAATGGAAAGACATTCCCTGCTCATGGATTGGAAGAATAAATATTGTCAAAATGTCAATACTACCCAAAGCTATCTACACATTCAATGCAATCCCAATCAAAATTGCACCAGCATTCTTCTCGAAACTAGAACAAGCCATCCTAAAATTCATATGGAACCACAAAAGGCCCTGAACAGCCAAAGTAATTTTGAAGAAGACCAAAGCAGGAGGCATCACAACCCCAGACTTTAGCCTCTACTACAAAGCTGTCATGATCAAGACAGCATGGTATTGGCACAAAAACAGACACATAGACCAATGGAATAGAATAGAAACCCCAGAACTAGACCCACAAACGTATGGCCAACTCATCTTTGACAAAGCAGGAAAGAACATCCAATGGAAAAAAAGACAGTCTCTTTAACAAATGGTGCTGGGAGAACTGGACAGCAACATGCAGAAGGTTGAAACTAGACCACTGTCTCACACCATTCACAAAAATAAACTCAAAATGGATAAAGGACCTGAATGTGAGACAGGAAACCATCAAAACCTTAGAGGAGAAAGCAGGAAAAGACCTCTCTGACCTCAGCCGTAGCAATCTCTTACTCGGCACATCCCCAAAGGCAAGGGAATTAAAAGCAAAAGTGAATTACTGGGACCTTATGAAGATAAAAAGCTTCTGCACAGCAAAGGAAACAACCAACAAAACTAAAAGGCAACCAACGGAATGGGAAAAGATATTTGCAAATGACACATCGGACAAAGGGCTAGTATCCAAAATCTATAAAGAGCTCATCAAACTCCACACCCGAAAAACAAATAACCCAGTGAAGAAATGGGCAGAAAACATGAATAGACACTTCTCTAAAGAAGACATCCGGATGGCCAACAGGCACATGAAAAGATGTTCAACGTCGCTCCTTATCAGGGAAATACAAATCAAAACCACACTCAGATACCACCTCACGCCAGTCAGAGTGGCCAAAATGAAGAAATCAGGAGACTATAGATGCTGGAGAGGATGTGGAGAAACAGGAACCCTCTTGCACTGTTGGTGGGAATGCAAATTGGTGCAGCCGCTCTGGAAAGCAGTGTGGAGGTTCCTCAGAAAATTAAAAATAGACCTACCCTATGACCCAGCAATAGCACTGCTAGGAATTTATCCAAGGGATACAGGAGTACTGATGCATAGGGGCACCTGTACCCCAATGTTTATAGCGGCACTCTCAACAATAGCCAAATTATGGAAAGAGCCTAAATGTCCATCAACTGATGAATGGATAAAGAAATTGTGGTTTATATACACAATGGAATACTACGTGGCAATGAGAAAGAATGAAATATGGCCTTTTGTAGCAACATGGATGGAACTGGAGAGTGTGATGCTAAGTGAAATAAGCCATACAGAGAAAGACAGATACCATATGGTTTCACTCTTATGTGGATCCTGAGAAACATAACAGAAACCCATGGGGGAGGGGAAGGAAAAAAAAAAAAAAAGAGGTTAGAGTGGGAGAGAGCCAAAGCATAAGAGACTGTTAAAAACTGAGAACAAACTGAGGGTTGATGGGGGGTGGGAGGGAGGGCAGGGTGGGTGATGGGTATTGAGGAGGGCACCTTTTGGGATGAGCACTGGGTGTTGTATGGAAACCAATTTGACAGTAAATTTCATATATTAAAAAAAAAAAATAAAATAAAAATAAAAAAAAAAAAAAAAAAAAGAAACACTATGTATTAGCAGTAACATGTTCTTCACTGCCTAAAACTACCTGGTGTGCTTCATGCAGTCTTTTACATAAGTCTCATTGGAGCTTTGGTTGAAACACTATATGAACAAAGGGAATGGCCATGTGCTTCTCTGACTATGATGTGCTTCAAGCCTAGTTCAAAAGTTTTTGGATACACACAGTCAGAACTATTCCGACTCTGATGCAGAGTCGCTGGAAATGCCCTTGCTATTAATTAAAACTACACGGTGGTTAATACACATTTTTTGTCACTTCTAATGGAAATATAGTGTGAAATTTTGTTTAAACCCTGCATTTTTATCCTTAGGAAATGCTCTTGTGTTTAACTGAGGACAAAAGACTGTACTTAAACTATCTTTGAGTTAGCTTCTTGGATTTATCCAGGAAGACATGTGGTTAAATCCCGGTAAGTACTAGGGAATGCCCATGTGTTTGTATAACTACCTGAAATACCTGCATTCTTAATGAGTTTTCCAAATGTCTCCTAAATACAAATGTTCTTAAACTTCATTAGATCAGCAATCGGGAAGGCCCTTCTGTTTAAGTGCTTAAAACTACACTGTACTTTAAACGTTGTTTATTAGCCTTTACATTTTTCTCATAGGAAACTTTGTTGAAATGCTATATATGAGCAATAGACAAAGGCCATGTACTGAAGTGCCTAAAACTATACTGTTTTTCATGCCGCTTGCATGGACCTTTTACCATTTACACAAATGTACTCCATAAACTTTAGAGAAATGCCTTGTCTTTAAGTTTCTTTTTTATTTTGAGAGAGAGAAAGAGGAGATCACACAGTTGGGCCAGGGGCAGAAAGAAAAAGAGAATCCCAAGCAGGCTCCACACCATCAGCACAGAGCTCAATGTCATCATCACAGAGGCCAATGTGGGGATCAAATGCTCAAATTGTAAGATCATGACTTGAGACGAGATCAAGAGACGCTTAATCTGCACCTCCCAGGACAAAAAAAAAAAAAAAAAAAGCCTTGTCTTTACTGAACTATACTGTGCTTAAAGCAGCTGCCAATGAGCACTTTAGATGAATGTAATAAGAAGTATTATTTTTTTAAGTTTTATTTATATATTTTGAGAGTGAGAGAGATGCAAGGTGGAGAGGCACAGAGAGAGGGAAAATCCCAAGCAGGGTCTAACAGAGCCCAATGTGAGATCAGAAACCCAGAGTCAGATGCTTAACCCTGAGCAGAAACCCAGAGTCAGATGCTTAACCGACTGAGTCACTCAGGGTCCGAGAAATGCCTTAAGCAGCTGTAAATGAGCATTTTATGTAGTAAAAAATTATTCTTAATCCTTCTTTATAAACCCTTGGAAAGAGCTTTGTACTTAACGGCCTGAAACTACACTGCACATTCAGCATCTGTAACACAGTGCCTGAGATAGCCAACTTGCTAGGAGAGTCTATTCATTTTCAACATTCCCTAATTCTCATCTCTCATTAACACCGCTGGTCTTCCAGGTATCAATTTTCACCACTTTGCTCAATTTTCAAACGAGGTTATCCCCAGGGTCCATTCAGAGTCAGGCTCTCCGAGGAATATCCCCTGATTAGAAGTGGAAGTCTGGTGAAGTCATTGTAACTATGAGGTCGGTGTTGCACAAGACTCCCTTTTAATACTGTTTCAGAACAATATGGATCCAGAACCCTAGGGCATGTGAAGGTGCCCAGTGTAGGTTTGTGGGTAGGGTGAGCCAGAGGTTTTGGAAAGGAACTGGTCTCTTTCTGACGTGAGTGGAAATGAAGTTAGACAACTTCTTTCCAGATTGATTCCATTCCCCTCGGAAGGGTAGAACATGGGCCCTCCTTGGGGCCATTCCCTTCCCATCACTGTTTTTTTAACTAGGTCATTGTTCACACTTACAAGCCATGAAGATCTCACACACTCAGCCAGCACTCAGGAAGAAGCAGAGAGTTCCCATCTTGATCCTGTGTTCAGTGAGAGTGATCAGTGTCAAATATCCAAAGGGAAGATGGCCTGCTATTCCCTGAGCACTTGGTGCTTGATCAGTTGTGCTATGGAAGGCAAAGGAGAGCCCGTTTTCCTCTTCCCCCTGGCTGATTGAGATGCCTTCATTTTGACTAGCAGTTCACATATGGGCGCTGGTGAGTGCAAGAAGAATCCTTTGTAGGACAATACCAGGTTCTGATTCCAGACACCTGAGCAACAGCCAACAAATACAGCTCAACCACTGCTGCTTCTATCTGCTGATGGGAAAAGTGGAAAAGACAGACAAATCAGGGATTTCAGGCTGCAGGAAGAATGCAGGCCTCTTGCTGACAGGGCCTCTTGCTCAGATGTAGCTTATAGAGGGCTTCCTTTGCTTAAGCTCACAGGCTTTTCTTATTTGTGAGATAGCCATCCTACTAGGAGATTGTGCTGGGTACTTCATTATCAACATTCTCCCATTAACATCTCTAGGGAAGAACTCTGGACATCCGTGGTTTCCCTTTATACACCATTGTCTTTTTGGTGAAACAGTGTCCTGCATGGAATTCATTCAGAGTCAGTGTCTCAGAGTAATATTTTCTGCTTCCAACTTGGGGGTCTGGTGGTATCCTTGTGACTGTAATCTAGGTTTTGCTTTGGGCCCTTCTCTATTTGGTTTCAGAACTATGTGGACATACAGAGGCCTAGGGCATTTGAAGGTGCCCAAAGGAGAATGTTTGAATGTAGGGTAGTTCTGAGGTTTGGGAAGGAGCCAGCATCATGCATCAAGTAAGAAGAAGTGAAGATAGATATCTTTTTCCTGGATTTAGCCCATGCCAAAGAGAAAGACAAAAAATTTGCCCCCCATGTACTCCTTCCAGTACTATCATTCTTTTCCTATGTCACCATTTGCAGTCCAAAATCATGGAGCTGTCATTTACACAGCCAGGGTTCAAGAATCAGAGATGACTTACCTGTCAGTTCCTGGACCAGTTGGGAGCTCTTAGTGTCTGATATTCCAAAGGAAAGCCCACCTTCCTGGTACTTAGCCAGCTAGCATAATCTTCGTGAAGGGAAGCCAGTTTGCTTCCTCATGTAGGTAATTGTGAAGCCTTCACCCTGAACATCAGAAGGTTTGTGTAGGCACAATATCCTCTAGGAACCATTCTGCACACTACCAGCCTCTTCTGTGAAGACCACACCAAAACTGCATACCAAACATGTAACTATCAGCCAGGAGCACATGCCTGCTACTGCTACATGTCTGCTGCATCTATCTTCCAATAGCATGGCAGGAAAGAAAGCCACAGACAGGGCTTTTCCTATCTCTTTGAAGGAATAATGGAGGCCTCATGATGACACTTTTCTGGTGTGGCCTGGAGAGAGGTCCTTTTACCAAAGCCCATGGCTCTTTCTAATTCCTGAAACAGTCAACTTGATAAAAGATTGTGCTAATCACTTCATTCACTACAGTCTCCTATTCACAACAGTCTCCCATTCGCATCTCTAATGAAGAACTCTAGCATGCCAACTATCATTTTGAACCCCTTTGTTCTTTCAAAGGATTTCCTCTCTGGGGTTCATTCTGAGTGAGTCTCTCAGAGTAATATCCTCTGTTTTCAAGTGGAAAATCTGGTGAAGTCCTCATGACTATGGAATAGGTTTTTTAACAGGACTCCCCCCCCCTTAATTTGTTTTCAGAAGTTTATGGACATCCAGAGGCCTGGGTCATTGGACGACACCCAGGGGAGAATATTTGTATGTATGCTGGGCCAAAGATTGTGGGAGAGAGATGGCTTCATTTATGGGCTGAGAGGAAGTGTAGTGAGACATCTCCTTTCCAGATTGATCCTATTCCCATTTGGAATGTCGAGCTTTGGTCTTCCTCTTACACATTTCCTTCCCATGGCTGTGTTTCTAAATAAATTTTTGTTCACACATAGGGGCCATAGAACTATCACTCAACTGGCACCCAGGGTAGGACACGAACTCCCATTCTCGAACTGTGCTGAGTGCTCTCAGGCTCTGCTATACCAAAGGAACAATGGTCTGTGGTCTCTGAGTGGGTGGTGCTTGGCCTGCTCTGGTATAGAAGGTGAGGTGAGCCAGCTTGTTTCACTCACCTGGTTGAGTTGCCTTCATCCTGAGAATCAGCCAGTTTGCACATTGGCAGTATGAACCAAGGGGGGGGGGGGTGAGTACAGGAAGAGCCCTGTCCAGGAATAAGGAATGAAGTTCTTGTTCCAGACTCCTGAGCAAGAACCAGCAGGACCCAATAGCTACAACTGAAACACTGTTGCCTCTGAAAACTGATGGAAATATTGGGAGGGACAGAAAAATCCAGAAATCTCTGCCTTCTAAGGAAAGATTTCAGGCTTCTTGATGAGAAGACTCCTGTGTGTAGTCCCTTCAGAGGGTTCCCTTTGCCTATGCCCATGGGCATTTCTTATTCTGAATACAACCAGGTTGATAGTAGACTGTGCTGGGTACTTCACTCTCAACTTCTCCATATGTCAACTCTAAAAAAAAACACTGGCACTCTGTATCTCCTTTTACACAACTTTTCTCTTTTTGAAAAAATAATAGGGCTCTGCATGGAATCTCTTCAAAGTCAGTTTCTAGGAGAAACATCATCTTCTTTCAAGTTGGGAGTCTGTTGGTATCCATGTGATGGTGACATAGGTTTTGCATTGGGCCTTTTTCAATTTTGTATCAGAAATGTGTGGCCATGCAAATCCCTGTTGTATTTAAAGGTGCCCAAGGAGAATGCATGGGTAGGCCAAGCCACAGGTCAAAAGTGGATCTCGCCTCCCATTTGGTACAAAAGGAAGGGAAGATCGATATTTCCTTCCTGGATTTGACCCATGCCCATTTGAAATGCAGAACCTTGACTCACCTCATCATCGTTCCTATCCCATTACTGCTTTTCTAACTTGGTATCCATTTACACACCAAGACCATGGGACTAACATATACACAGTGTCCAAGGATGGGAGGTGACTTTCCAATCAGTTCCTGGCCAATTGAGGGCTCTCAGTCTCATATCCCATGGAACAGCAGACTCTCCAGGCCTGGACTGTTCAGTGCTTAGCAAGGTACAATCTTTTTGGGAGTGGGTAGCTACATTGACTCCTGCCCCTCGTTGATGGGCATCCCCACATTCTGAAGAACAGTCTGTACATGTGCAGTATGCTCCAGGACCTGATCAGCACACAAAATGCCTTTTGAATAAATAGTGCACCCAAACCTTGTTCCCACTATGATGTGGTCATCAGATGGAAGCACATATTCATTCCCAGAATCACCTCTGTCCTGATCTACTGATCGGATGGGCAGAAAAACACCAAAAGCCAAAGTTTTCACTCCCTTTCTTAAGATAGAATGATGGCCTTTTGATCACAGGGCTCCAAAAGATAGCTTATAGAGGGCTCCCTTAAGCCAAAGCCCACAACATGTCCTTCTGATTTCTGAGCCAGCTAATTGCAAATACAATGGGCTGGTCACTTCATTCTCATTATCCAATTCTCACTCCTAATAAAGAACTCTGACCCTCCGTGTATCCATTTTCACCACATTGCTTCCACTTCAATCTAGATTTTTTTGGGGGGGTGCATAAAAATTGAGTCTTTCAGAGTAATATCTCTAAAGAGTAATATTTACTTCTGAAAGTAGAATCTGGTCCAGACTTTGTGTTTGTGGGGTAGCTTGAGCCAAATGCCCCAGCCACTTTAGTTTCATGACTACATGGACAACCAGGTCCCTAGGGCATTAGAAGAGATCTAGCATAGAACTGTTTCTGTGGAGGCTGGGAAGGAGGTATTAGGAGAGAGCTGGCCAACTTTCTCAGCTGAGGGAAAATGAAGTAAGACATCTTCCCAAGTTGATCCCAATTTACACTGGAAATGTCAAGATTTGGCCCTCCTTGCACCCATTTCCTTCCCCTGGCTATATTTCTGACTATTTTCTCCCGTAGGAGCCATGGAGCCACCACTCACTCAGCTGACATCCGTGGGTAGGCTGCAAACTCCACTCTGCTCCTGTGGCTCAGTGAGAGCTATCAGGCTCTCATCTACGAAAGGAAAGATGGCCTTTAGACCCTCAGTGCTTGGTGCTTTGCCTGCTGTGGTATGGAAGGTGAAGGGGAGCCAGCTTGCCTCCCTGACCTGCATGATTGAGTTTCTTTCATTCTTAAAAGCAGACAGTTTGCACATGGGCAGAATGAACCAGGAGGAGTTTAGCACTGGAAGAGCCCTTTCCAAAACAAGAAAAAAAATCCTTGTTCCAGATTTCTGAACAAGAGCCATCAGAAACCAATAGCTACACCTCAAACACTGATGGCTCTATCAACTGATGGACAAAGAGGGAGGGATAAAGTCAGAAATCACAGGCTCCTAAAGAAGGAATGCAGACTCCTTACTGACAGGCCTCCCAGGTGTAGTCCTTCAGAGGACTCCCTTTGCCTAAGCCCACAGACATTTCTGATTCCAAATACAACCTGGTTGATAGGAGACTGGTGCTGGGTACTTCATTCTCAACATTCTCCGCATCTCATATGTGATGAAGAATTCTGCCAGTCTGGGTCTCACTTCCACCACCTACCGCTTCTTATGAAAAATGGTTCTGCATGGAAACAGTTCCAACAGTTCCATCAGTTCCTTCTCAATTTGGTTTCAGAATGATGTGGCCATCTCCAAACTTAGGGTGTGTAAATGTGCTTGGGGAGAATGCTTCTGGGTAGGCTAAGCCAGAGATTAGAGGGGGACTCCAACTCCTGTGTGAAACAAGGGGAAAGGAACATATATATCTCCTTCCAAAATTTTATCTATGCCCATTTGATTGCAGAACTCTGACTCCCATTGTGGTCATTCCTATCCCATTGCTGCTCTTCTAACTTGGTCTCATTACACATAACAATACCATGGGTCATTCCCTTTCACAACCAATGTCCAAGGACTGGAGGTGAATCCAGGCAGTTCCTGAGCCAATGCAGGTCCCTAAGAGTCTGATATCCCAGAAGACAGCTAGCCCTCCTATACCTGAGGCCTCAGTGCTTAGCAGGCTTACTTAGCAGGCTAAAGTATTAGGGGGATAAGTAGCCACAGTGACTCCCACTTGAATCGTTGGAGAGACCTTCATGCAGAGGAACAGTCTAAACATGTAGGTATGTTCCATGATGTGATCAATGCAGAAAAAGCCTTTTGAATAAATAGTGCACCAAGGGCTCGTTCCCAGTACTTGATCATCACATTCTTCACAACTGAGAGTCACCGCTGCCCTTATCTAGTGATACAATGGGAGGAAACACACCAGAAGTCAAAATTTCCATTTCTGAAGAAATGCTCACAGGGCTCACAGGGCCTCTTCCTTTTGAGTACTCCTGTACCCAAAGCCTACACAAGGTTCTTTTGGATCCTGAGCAAGCCACCTTGCTCATGTATTGTGCTGTTCAGTTTATTCTAAATGGTATCCAATTCTCATCCTCGGTGAAGAACTCTGACCCCTGGTGTGTCACGTCTCATGACATTGCTTTATTATCCATCAAAGATCATCTTGGAGCCCATACATAGGCAGTCGTTCAGATGAATATCTTCAGCTTGCAAATATCCAATGTGAACAGCCCTGGTGATGGTGGGACAAGTGTAGCCAAGAGGCCCTGGCATTTTGGTTTTGGGACTACATGGGCATCCAGAGCCCTAGGGCACTGGAAGGGGCCCAGCTGAGGACTGTTTGTGTGGAACCTGGACCAGACAGACATATTAGTGGAACCCGGCCCCCTAGTGGGGCCTAGGGGATATGAAGTTCAGCATCTTTCTGCATTGATCACATCCCCATTGAAAGGAAATATTGAATGCACTTTGGTCCTGGCTGCAGCCATTCCTTTACCCGACTGCTATTTCTGACTCAGTCTTTGTTCACCCTTGAGGGGTATGGAGCTGGCACTCCCTCAGTAGGCACCAAGGGATGGGTGTCGGGTTCCCCCTGGGTCCTGCACTCAGGGACAGCCATCAACTTCAGCTATCCCTAAGGAGATTAGCTCTTCTCTCCATGAGGGTGGTGCTTGACTCTTTGAAGCACGGGGTGGCAGGAAGAGAGCCTGCTTGCTTCATTGTTCTGCCTGATTGAGGTGCCCTCCTTCTGCAAAGCAGACAGTTCACAAAGGAGCAGTAGTCTCCAGAAGCTGGTCACCACTGAAAGAGCCCTTTACAGGAAGCTGGCACCAGTGCCCCTTGCCATACTATGGAACAAGAGCCCTGGGACCCTTCCAGCTGCAGCACTGTCACAGCTCCCTCCATTCAATGATGGGAAAAAGGAGCAAAGCAAAGTCCCAGGGCTCTGTAGGTCCTTCCAAAAGAAGGCAGGCCTTTTCCTGACAGGGCTCCCAGATGCAGACGCTAGAGGGCGCTTTGGCCTAGGCCCTCCGATGTTTCTTTTTCCCACAGACAGGTTACCAGGAGCTGGTGCTGAGCACTTCCTTCTCCACAGCATTCCCCTCCCAATCTCTGAAGAGCTCTGGCGTCCTTATCTCCCTGTACACGTTTGCTCTTTTGTAGAAACAATCTTTGCAGAGCTCTGGGTTTGTTTTGTTTTTATAAAACTTTACATATGTTTGCTCTTTTGTAGAAAGAGGGTTCTTCTCTCAACCCATTAAGAGTCAGTGTCTGAGAGAGACACCTGGGTGGCTCAGTCAGTTAAGCGTCCGACTTTGGCTCAGGTCATGATCTCACGGTTCACAAGTTGGAGCCCTGCATCGGGCTCTGTGGTGACAGCTCAGAGCCTGGAGCCTGCTTCAGATTCTGTGTCTCCCCCTCTCTCTGCCCCTCCTCTGCTCATGCTCTGTCTCTGTCTATCTAAAAATAAATAAAAACATTTTTTAAAAATTTTTAAAAAAAGAGTCAGTGTCTGAGAGTCATATTCTCTATGTTTCACCTGTAAGTCTGGTTCAGTCCTTGTGAATGTGGGAGAGATTTTGCCACAGGGCTCCCTCTCAATTAATTATCAGATATATGTGGCTATTAATATTCTCAGGGCATTTGTAGTTGTCCAACAGAGGATTTTTTTTTTGTGTTGCCTGGGACAGAGATTTGGGCAGAGAGCCTGCTTCCTTCTGTGCAAGGGCAAATGAATTAATACATCTTCTTTCCAAGTTGATCCCAGTTCCCATTGGAAATGTCAAGCTTTGCTTCTCCTTGAGCCCATTTCCTTCCCCTTGCTGTATTTCTATTTTTAGGAGCCATACAGCTATTAGTCCCTCAGCTGTCACCCCTAGGTGGGCCACAAACTCTAACTCTGCTCCTGTGTTCATTGAGAGCACCCAGGCTCTGATCTACCAAAGGACAGATGGCCTTATTCCCTGAGTGCTAGTGATTGGCCTGCCGTGGTATGGGAGGTGAAGGGGAGCCAGCTTGCATCACTGACCTGGATGCTTAGTTGCCTTCCTTCTGAGAAGCAGTTTGCTTAGGGTTCATATAGACCAGGAGGTGGTCATCCCTGGAGGAGCCTCTTCCAGGAATAGGGAATGAAGTCTTTGTTCCAGACTCCTGAGCAAGAGCAAGCACAACCTAACAGCTAAAGCTCAACCATTGCTGCTTCCATCAACTGATGGAAGGGGGGGGGGGGCAGACAAAGCCAGACATCTCTGGATCCTCAAGAAATAATGCAGGCTTCTTGCTGACTGGGTTCTCAGCTGGAGTCCTTCAGAACACTCCCATTGCCTAAGCCCACAGGCATTTTTTTTTTCCAGATACAAGCAAGCCTATAAGAAACTGTGCTGGGTACTTCATTCTCCACATCTCATGTAATATGCAGAACTCGGGCAGTCTGTCTCCATTTCCACCACTTAGCCCTTTTTGTGAAAAAAAGTTCTGTGTGGAATTTACCCAAGGCCAGGTTTTAGAGTAATAGCCTTCTTCTTTCAGTTTGGAAGTTCAGTGGGTCCTTATGATGGTGATATATGTATATATAGGTGATATAGGGCCCTTCTCAATTTCGTTTTAGAATTATGTGGCCACTCCCAAACCTGAGGTGTGTAAAGGTGCCCAGGAAGAATGTAGGTTAAGCCAGTGGTTAAGGGAGGATCCTGCCTCCTATGTGGGACAAGAGGAAAGGATTCTAGAGATAAGTCCTTCTTCAATTTAACCTGTGCCCATTAGAATGCAGAACTTTGACTCAGCTTTTAGCCATTCTTATCCCAATGCTGCTTTTCTAACTTGACCTCAGTTCACACACCAAGATCATGGGGCTTTCCCCTTCACAACCAAGTTCCAAGGATTAGAGGTGATTTTCCAGGTGGTTCCTGAGCCAAAGGAGGGCTCTCAGAGTCTGATGTCCCAGAGGACAGCTGACCCTTTGTCCCTGAGCCCTTTTTGCGTAGCAGGCTCACAGTGTTACTAAATGATTGCTCTTCTATGGAAACAAGGTTCTTCCTGGAATACTTTCAGAGTTAGTGTCTCAGAGTCCTGTCTTTTCCTATTAAGTGGGGAGTTTAGGACAATCCTGGTGAATGTGCAAGAGGCTTGCCACTGGGCCCCTAGGAAATGGGTTTCAGAATTTGTAGATATTACCTTGCCTAGGGTACCTTCAGGTGCCCAGTGGCAAATGCTTGTGTGTAGGCTAAGCCAAAAGTTTTAGGAAGGGAGCTGGACTACTGTCTGGATCGAGAGTTAATGAAGAAAGATACCTCCTTGCCAGATGGATGCCATTCCCTTTGGAGATGCAGAACTTTGGCACTGCTTGTACTCATCCCCATTCCCCGCATTGCTGCTTTTCTAGCTAGGCCTCTGTTCACATTCCAAGACCACGGGGCTGTCACCTACACATCCATGGCTGTATGAATGGCACCAGTTTCCCAGTCAGTTCCTGAGGAAATTGAAGGCTCTCTGGATCTAATATCCCAGAGGAAACCAGCCCTTCTTTTCTGAGTACATGTTTAGCTTGCTAGGGTATGCACGAACATGGGCAGCCAGTTGGCCTCCCTCCCCTCACGAATGGAGATCCTTTCATTTTGATGAACAGCAGGTTTTCTTGTGGGCAGGATGTTCCAGGATCTGGTCGGCACAGATCTATTATAAAGAATGAAATCTTGTCTTTTGCAGCAACATGGATGGACCTAATGCTAAATGAAACCAGTCAGTCAGAGAAAAACAAATTCCATATCACTTCACTTCATATGTGGAATTTAAGAAACAAAAGAAATTCACAAAGAAAATGTAGATGAAATGAAAAAAACTATTCTTAATTATAGAGAACTGATGTTTACTAGAGTAAGGTGTTTTGGCTGATGGGTGAAAGAGGTGAAGTGGTTTAAGAGTACATTTATTGTGATGAGAACTGAGTGATAACAGAATTGGGTTTTTTTTATTTTTTTAAAGATTTTCTTTAAGCTTACTTATTTTGAGAGAGAGAGAGAGTGAGAACAAGGGGAGGAGCAGAAAGAGAAGGAGAGGCAGAACCCGAAGCAGGTTCCATGCTGTCACTGCAGAGCCTATTGTGGGGCTCCAACTCACAAACCGGGAGATCATGACCTGAGCCAAAAGCAAGAGTCTGATGCTAAGCAAGTGACCCACCCAGGTAACCCAATAGAATTGTTGAATCACTACATTGTACACCTAAAACTCATAGTATGTTAAATATACTGGAATAAATTTTTTAATGTTTATTTATTTTATATTTTTTGAGTTAAAAAAATTTATTCCAGGGGCTCCTGGGTGGCTTAGTCGGTTGAGCGTCCGACTTTGGCTCAGGTCACGATATCATAGCTTGTGAGTTTGAGCCCCATGTCAGGCTCTGTGCTGACAGCTCAGGGCCTGGAGCCTGCTTTGGATTCTCCCTCTCTCTCTGCCCCTCTCCCACTCACATTCTCTTTTGTGTCAGTACCATATTGTCTTGATGATTACAGCTTTGTAGTAGAGGCTAGAGTCTGGGATTGTGATGCCTCTGCTTTGGTCTTCTTCTTCAAAATTACTTTGGCTATTCGGGGTCTTTTGTGGTTCCATACAAATTTTAGGATTGCTTGTTCTAGAAGAATGCTGGTACAATTTTGATTGGGATTGCATTGAATGTGTAGATAGCTTTGCATAGTATTGACATTTCAACAAGATTTATTCTTCCAATCAGTGAGCATGGAATGTTTTTTTCCATTTCTTTGTATCTTCTACAATTTCCTTCATAAGCTTTCTATAGTTTTCAGCATACAGATCTTTTACATCTCTGGTTAGGTTTTTTCCGAGGTATTTTATGCTTCTTGGTGCAATTGTGAATGGGATCAGTTTCTTTGTCTTCCTGTTGCTTCATTATTAGTGTATAAGAATGCAACTGATTTCTGTACATTAATCTTGTATCCTACCACTTTGCTGAATTCATGTATCATTTCTAGCAGACTTTTGGTGGAGTCTATCAGGTTTTCCATGTATATTATGTCATCTGCAAAAAGTGAAAGCCTGACTTCATCTTTGCCAATTTTGATGCCTTTGATTTCCTTTGTTGTCTGATTGCTGATGCTAGAACTTCCAATACTATGTTAAACAACGTTGGTGAGAGTGGACATCCCTGTCATGTTCCTGATCTCAGGAGGAAAGCTCTCAGATTTTCCCCATTGAGGATGATATTAGACGTGGGCTTTTCATAAATGGCTTTTATGATGTTTAAGTATGTCCCATCTATCCCGAATTTCTCGAGGGTTTTTATTAAGAAAGGATGCTGAATTTTGTCAAATGCTTTTTCTGCATCAATTGGCAGGATCATTAGGTTCTTTTCTTTTCTTTTATTAATGTGATGTATCACATCGATTAATTTGTGAATGCTGAACCAGCCCTGCATCCCAGGAATGAATCCCACTTGATCATGGTGATTAATCCCTTTTATATGCTGTTGAATTCAATTTGCTAGTGTCCTGTTAAGAATTTTTGCATCCATATTCATCAGGGATATTGGCCTGTAGTTCTTTTTTTTTTTTTTTTTTTTTTTTTTTTTTTTTTTTTTTTTTTCAGGTCTCTGTCTGTTTTGGGAATCAGAGTAATGCTGGCTTCATAGAATGAGTCTGGAAGTTTTCCTTCCCTTTCTACTTTTGGAACAGCTTGAGAAGGATAAGTATTATCTTTGCTTTCAATGTCTGGTAGAATTCCCCAGGGAAGCCATCTGGTCCTGGACTCTTATTTGTTGGGAGGTTTTTATAACTGATTAAATTTCTTCGCTAGTTATGGGTCTGTTCAAGTTTTCTATTTCTTCCTGTTTGAGTTTTGGAAGTGTGTGGGTGCTTAGGAATGTGTCCATTTCTTCCAGGTTGTCCAGTTTGTTGGCATATAATTTCTCATAGTATTCCCTGATAATTGCTTGTATTTCTGAGGGATTGGTTGTAATAATTCCATTTTCATTCATGATTTTATCTATTTGGGTCCTCTCCCTTTTCTTTGTGAGAAGCCTGGCTAGAAGTTTATCAATTTTGTTTATTTTTTCAAAAAAACAACCCTTGGTTTTATTGATCTGCTTTACAGCTTTTTTAGATTCTATATTGTTTATTTCTGCTCTGATCTTTATTATTTCTCTTCTTCTGCTGGGTTTGGGGTGTCTTTGCTGTTCTGCTTCTATTTCCTTTAGGTGTGGTGTTACATTTTGTATTTGGGATTTTCTTGTTTCTTGTGATAGGCCTGGATTGCAATGTATCTTCCTCTCAGGACTGCCTTTGCTGTATCCCAAAGCATTTGGATTGTTGTATTTTCATTTTCATTTGTTTCCATATATTTTTAATTTTTTTCTCTAATTGTCTGGTTGACCCATACATTCTTTAGTCGGGTGTTCTTTAACCTCCATGCTTTTGGAGGTTTTCCAGACTTTTTCCTGTGGTTAATTTCAAGTTTCATAGCATTGTGTTCTGAAAGTATGCATGGTATGATCTAATTTCTTGTATACTTATGAAGGGCTGTTTTGTGACGCAGTCAGTATGTGATCTATCTTGGAGAATGTTCCACATGCACTCGAGAAGAAAGTATATTCTGTTGCTTTGGGATGCAGAGTTCTAAATATATCTGTCAAGTCCATCTGATCCAATGTATCATTCAGGGCCCTTGTTTCTCTTTTGTTACCTTGTTAGCTCTTCTTGATGGATAGACCTTGTAATTATTATATAATGCCCTCCTTCATCTCTTGTTACAGCCTTTAATTTAAAGTCCAGTTTGTCTGAGTATGATTACTCCAGTTTTCTTTTGACTTCCAGTAGCATGATAGATAGTTCTCCATCCCCTCACTTTCAATCTGAAGGTGTCCTCAGGTCTGAACTGAGACTCTTGTAGACAGCAAATAGATGGGTCTTGTTTTTTTTATCCATTCTGACACCCTATGTCTTTTAGTTGGAGCATTTAGTCCACTTACATTCAGTGTTATTGAAATATATGGGTTTAGAGTCATGTCTGTAGGTTTCATGCTCAGTCAGACCCTAGGTCTGTCTCCAGCCCACTGCTGGGGCCACAGTCAAACTGGTGTGTACCTTATCTTCCCTTCTCCCAGAGGCAGGACTCACTGTGGAGTCGTGTGGCCTCTGTCTGGGCTACTTGCACACTGCCAGGCTCGTGGTGCTGATTTGATGGGATCTGGCCTATTAGCCAGGGTGGATCTGTAAGGTGCACAGGGGCAGGAGGGGCAGGCTTAGCTCACTTTGTCATTGGCGGCCCCCTGTGGGAGGGGCCCTGCAGCACCAGGAGGGAGGCAGATCCGTCGGAGGGATGGATCCACAGAAGCACAGCGTTGGGTATTTGCGCAGTGCAAGCAAGTTCAGTGATGGGACCTGGTTCCTTTTGGGATTTTGGCTGGGGAGTGGGAGAGGGAGATGGCACTCGCCAGCGCCTTTGTTCCCCGCTGAGCTGAGCTCTGTCTTCCTGGGGCTCAACAACTCTCCCTCCTGGTGTCCTCTTGCCCTCCCGCTCTCTCCGAGCAGAGCTGTTGACTTTTAACATTCCAGATGTTAAGTCCCGCTGGCTGTCAGAACTCACGAAGTCTGGCCCCTCTGCTTTTGCAAGCCAGACTTCAGGGGCTCTGCCTTGCTGGGCGGGCTGCCCCTCCACTGCCCCGGCTCCCTCCTGCCAGTCTGTGTGGCATGCACCGCCTCTCCACCCTTCCTGCCCTCTTCCCTGAGCCTCTTGTCTACACTTGGCTCCAGAGAGTCCGGTCTGCTAGTCTTCTGGCAGTTTTCTGGGTTATATAGGCAGATGTGGGTGGAATCTAAGTGATCAGCAGAATAAGGTGAGCCCAGCATCCTCCTATGCCACCATCTTCTCCAGATGTGACATTTTCATGTGTGGTACAAAAAATACCTTAAACACAACTAAAAATACCCAATGTCATCAAAATAAAATGCAATCAGCCACTGTCCTATAAAAACAATTACATTAACCAAGTAGTAATATATATGTCATACACCTATATGAAACATATTGTATATAATATATAGTTTGTATAATATACAGTGTATAATAGGTATATAACATTTATTACATATATACACAAAACATATATTAGTAAGTAATATACAATATAAAATCAAATATTGTAGGGGCACCTGGGTGGCTCAGTCGGTTGGACGTCCGACTTCAGCTCAGGTCACGATCTGCGGTCCGTGAGTTCGAGCCCCGCGTCAGGCTCTGGGCTGATGGCTCACAGCCTGGAGCCTGCTTCCGATTCTGTGTCTCCCTCTCTCTCTGCCCCTCCCCCGTTCATGCTCTGTCTCTCTCTGTCTCAAAAGTAAATAAACGTTAAAAAAAATAAAAAAAAATCAAATATTGTAATAGTAAAATATAATCCAAAATAAAATTAGAAAATACACCATGCTGAAATCAGAAGTCCATTAGAACAAATAGATTATAAATTTTTATGCAGTTTTATGCAGAATTGGATTATATTGTATGACCCAAGTGAAATTTTTTTTAATCTTTTTTTTAAAGTTTATTATTGACAGAGAGAGACAGAAGCATGAGCATGGGAGAGGCAGAGAAAGGAGGAGACACAGAATCCAAAGCAGGCTCCAGGCTCCAAGCTGTCAGCACAGAGCCTGACGCAGGGCTCAAATGCACAAACCGCAAGATCATGACCTGAACCGAAGTCAGATACTTAAATAACTGAGCCACCCAGGCACCCCACAACCAAGTGAAATTTGGAGAGCTTTCTGCTCTCCAAAGATAAATCCTGACTATATGTAAACATGCATGCTGATTAGAAGCCCTCTTCCCCAAAGTGAGAAGACCAAAGTGAGAAAGTCACTTTAAAATATAATAGGAAAATGTAAAGCTTTAACAACACATAGGAAGATATTTTCTGATTTAGAAAATAGAGGATACATAATGACATAGGCAATGAAGAATCTGTGGATAAAATATTAAATTCTTACAGGAAAGAGGCTTATAACAAAAAATTAGCCTATAGTAACCTAATTTTACTTTTGCATGGAGATACACGAAATTAAACTAAATGCCTTCAGATTTTGATTTTTAATAGGAGAAAATTTGATTTGCAATTAATTACTATATGCAATTAAAATGCAGTCACTATCTTCACTCTTTAATATTCTGAAAATTTAAGTTTTGATATATTTTATGACAATAGTTTTATTTTTTTCATCTTTTTAGTTTATTATTTTTTTAACAATTGCAAATGTTTTATTTGATAAGGGGTTAATATCTAAAATGTATAAAGATTAAAGATGGGCAGAGGTCCTGAATGGACAATTTCCCACAGAAGACATAGACGACCAACAGACATATGAAAAATGTTTAATACCACCAATAATCGGGGAAATCCAAGTCAAAACCACAACAAGACACCATCCCACACTTCCCAGAATTGCTGAAACAAAAAATAGAAGCAATAACAATTGCTGTTGAGGATGCGGAGAACAAGAAACATTCATGCCCTGTTGGTGGGATAGCAAACTGGTGCAGATACCGCAGAATGTAGCGTGGAGGTTCTTCAAAAAATCAAAAATAGAATTACCATACATCCAGCAACTCCACCACCAGGTAATTAACCCAAAGAAAACAAAAACACTAATTCAAAAGGATACATACACCACTATTTTCATTGAAGCATTATTTACAATTTACATATCTAATAATCTCTAGATATGAAATCAACCCAAGGGCCCACTGATAGATGAATGGACAAAGGCAATATGGCACACAGCACACACACACACACACACACACACACACACACACACACACACACACACACTGAAATACTACTCAGCTGTAAAAAAGAATGAAGTCTTGCCATTTGCAACATTACACCCTATAGGGTATAATGCTAAACGAAATAAGTCAGAGAAAGACAAATACCACATGACCTCACTCATATGTAGAATTTAAGAAACAAAGGCCTGTGCCATCCGCCATTTTATGCGAAGCAAGGTGGCCTCCACGTTCCCAGAGCGTCCTCTCCGCTTCTGCCTCGACCGCCTCTTGATAACAGACATGTCTCGCCATGAGCTGTGGCGGTGGCGGTGGCGGTGGCGGCTTCCACTAGCGCGGAGGAGGCGGCGGCCGGGCGGCCTCCACGACTTCCGCTCCCCGCTGCCTGGCATGGGCCTCAATCAGAACCGGGGACCAATGGGGCCCAGCCCGGGCCAGGGTGGCCCCAAGCCCCGAATCCCCCAATCCCACCACCACCTCCGCACCAGCAACAGCAGCAGCCACCGCCGCAACAACCGCCGCATCAGCAGCCGCCTCCACCGCCACATGACTCGTCCAAGCCCGTCGTTCCTCAGGGACCCAGCCCAGCTCCCGGAGTGGGCAGCGCTCCACCGGCCTCCAGCTCGGCACCGTCCGCCATTCCCCCGACCTCTGGGGCCCCCACGGGGCCAGGCCCCACCCCGACCCCGCTGCCCGCTGTCACCTCGGCGCCCCCTGGTGAGCCACGGCCCGAGCTGTCGAGCAGCGGCGTCCCCACCACCCCACCCCAGGACGGGGGTGCCCCCCCCCGGGGGTGCCCCCCCCCCCCCCGCCTCCACCCGCAGGGGGTCTGGGCCCCGGTCCTAAGCAGAACCCGGAGGCCGGAAAGGCGGCAAAATGCCAGGCGAGCCGAAGCCTGGCAGCGGCCCGGGCCTAAGCACTCCTGGCGGCCACCCCAAGGCACCACACCGAGGCGGCAGGGAGCCCCGAGAAGGCCGGCAGCACCACCCACCCTACCACCAGCAGCACCACCAGGGGCCCTCACCCGGGCGGGCGCGGTGGCAGCAGCGAGGAGAAGATCTCCAACTCGGAGGGGTTTAAAGACAATTTGTCTCTCTTGAGGAGGCCTGGAGAGAAAACTTACACTCAGCGTTGTTGGTTATTTGTTGGGAATCTACCTGCTGATATCACAGAGGATGAATTCAAAAGACTATTTGCTAAATATGGAGAACTAGGAGAAGTTTTTATTAACAAAGGCAAAGGATCTGGATTTATTAAACTTGAATCTAAAGCACTGGCTGAAATTGCCAAAGCTGAACTTGATGATACACTGATGAGAGGTAGACAGCTTCGGGTTCACTTTGCCACACATGCTGCCACCCTTTCTGTTGGAAACCTTTCACCTTATGTTTCCAATGAACTGTTGGAAGAAGCTTTTAGCCAGTTTGGTCCTATTGAAAGGGCTGTTGTAATTGTGGATGATCGTGGGAGGTCTACAGGGAAAGGCATTGTTGAGTTTGCTTCCAAACCAGCAGCAAGGAAAGCATTTGAAAGATGCAGTGAAGGTGTTTTCTTACTAACAACAACTCCTCGTCCAGTCATTGTGGAACCACTTGAGCAATGAGATGATGAAGAAGGCCTTCCTGAAAAACGTGCACAGAAGAATCCAATGTATCAAAAGGAGAGAGAAACCCCTCCTCATTTTTCCCAGCATGGCACATTTGAGTATGAATACTCTCAGTGATGGAAATCCCTGGATGAAATGGAGAAACAACAAAGGTAGCGACTTGAAAAAAACATGAAAAATACAAAGGACAAATTGGAAAATGAAATGGAAGATGCTTATCATGAACATCAGGCAAATCTTTTGCATCAAAATCTGATGAGACTCCAGGAAGAATTAAGATGCATGGTAGAACTTCACAATCAAGAAATGTAGAAATGTAAAGAAATGCAGCTAAGGCAAGAAGAACAACGTAGAAGGGAAGAAGAGATGATGATTCGTCAATGTGAAATGGAAGAACAAATGAAATGCCAAAGAGAGGAAAGTTATCGCCGGATGGGCTACATGGATCCAAGAGAAAGAGACATGAGAATGGGTGGAGGAGGAGCAAGGAACATGGAGATCCCTATGGTTCAGGAGACCAGAAATTTCTACCTCTAGGTGGTGGTGGTGGCATAGGTTATGAAGCTAATCCTGGAGTTCCACCAGCAACCATGAGTGGTTCCATGATGGGAAGCGACATGGTAAGAATGATGTTGGCTGATATTGGAGTACTCATTCACTTCAAGTGGATAAGCTATTAATCTCAAGGCAATATCCCACAACATGAGCCAAGAAGGAAAGCCACAAATTTTAGACTCAGGAAGAGTCTGGGATCAGGTGAACTGTGTCCAGAAAACCAGTGAGTAAGAGGGCAGAGGAATGAGCAACCTAATTGTTGTTAATAAAGACATTTTAAAATCAGAAAAAAAAGAATTTAAGAAACAAAACAAATGACCAAAGAGAGAAAGAGACATTCAAAAATGCTCAAACTCTTAAATACACAGTACAAACTGTGCTGACAGATACTTAACATAATCTCTTTGTTTTATTTTATTTTTTCAATTCTTAAATTTTATTTATGTTTTTTTAAAATTTAAATCCAAGTTAGTTAACAGATAGTGTAATAATGGTTTCAAGAGTAGAATTTAATGGTTCATCACTTACATAAAACACCCAGTGCTCCATTCCAACAAGTGCCCTCCTTAGTGCCCATCACCCATTTAGCCCAACCCCAACCCAACACCCCTCCAGCAAACCTCAGTTTCCTCTCTGCATTTGAGTCTCTTATGGTTTGCCTCTCTGATTTTATCTTATTTTTCCTTTCCTCCCCATGTTCATCTGTTGTGTTTCTCAAATTCCCTGTGAGTGAAATCATATGATATCATGATAATAGTTTTAAACTGAAAGCAGTTGTTAGTATTTTTTAAATCATCATTGTGTTTTGATCTTCTAAAACTGATCCATTATTTTATTATTATATTCTTATACATTTGGTAGTGGTCTGGATTTATTGTTGTTTTTAAATAATACTACACTTAACAATACTAGTCACATGAAGTCCTGCAAAGATACTTAATGAGTTGATAGTAAAAACATCTAAGATTGTCACTATATTATGAGAAAATGTCAAACACACAAAATAGTCTCTTTCAAAAACAAGAAGTGTATTTTAAATACAGATAATTTGTCTTCATTTAAAGCCAAGAAAGTAAAATAATAATAAATTCTGATTTTGACATACTTGAAATATTGTATCATAAAGCAATGTCTTTTTTTGATGTGTTTTAATACACCTACTACTTACTTTTTCAATATTATTTAAATACCTTCACGTTATAGGAAAAATTAACCATTAAAAAGTAATGACAGTAGGTGTATAAGTTTACACTTTTACCCTTAGGCCTGTGGATTCCGTATGTCTCTGCCAGGTACATCCCATGTCCCCCAGCTCATTGGACTGGAAGGTCCTTATATCCTGTATATTCTTTTCATCATCATCCATGTGTTTATCTCTCTCTGAACTGTGCAGGGATTTCTTCCCATGAAACAACCCTGAGTCTGTAAACAACCCCAGAGCGTTATTTTGACCCACCAAGTCCTTTAAAGAACAGGTCCTGTTGTAAAGTAAGTAGTGTTAAAGCAGAGAATAATCCACATATCCACATGGGAATGGTCAAAAAAAAAAAAACAAAAAAAAAAAAAACAAGGCTCTGTGCCTCTGGGACAAGCTGCAGCACAGCCCCTTGCTGAGCCCTTGTGGCACCAAAAGGGAGTGTTTTCCTCACACTGTCACCACCTATCCAGTCCTGAAGCCATGAACCTTGTTGGAAGTTCCTAAGGAAATTATCTCACCAAGGACATGCTGATGTACTCTGAAGGAACACTCACTCACGTGTTGCAAGATACTCAGGAAGGGTGACTTCTCGCTCCCCCTGCTGGCTATTGGGTGCAGTGCAGGATGCTGAGGATCCACTTTGGGATGGCCACGCATGCTCTTTCTGCTGTCCAGGGCAGTGCAGGATGTTCTGGGATCACAAGGAGATATGTACCTCCTCCCAGTGGGGATGCTAAATCATTTAAAAGCTCAATGTCCCAGTCTTTTTTGCTGATTGCATCATGAGTGATGCTTTGCTCTAGCCATGCTCTAGTCATGCTCTAGCCACACTCTTGCCTGGAACATGCCTCATTGCTTGAAGCCACGACCTGGAAAGAAAGCGAGTCATCAGGCTTTTGAGTCATCTCAAAAAAATTGCCTCTGTGCCATGACATAATGGCAGTAATAATTTCAGCTCTCTGCAAAGAGCCACCCATTTTCACCATCAGATTCTCCACTGGATTTTTAACCTATTAGACACAAAGAATTGCAGCTCTCCTTGGGAGCAAGGTCTTCCTTGATGAACACAATATGTAGACTTGATCATAATCACAAATAACTGAAGCAGAAGAAAGTGGAAAATCTTTGGCTTGTCCTAATTTTGAAATTGTGGTCTAGAGATACTTCCAAAAACTCAGTAGTTATCTAAGCAGTGGAACACAGTTGGCATACTTTGGAGCTTGTCAAGGAAGGAATAAAACTGGGGTTTTTTTTTTTCTCATTTAGCAATTCCTCTGAGAAACTAATGAATAAGGTGGAATATTATGCTCATGACCCTTTCTATTATGTTTTTATGCACAAGAAAGTAATCTGCACTCATACTATGTGAAATATATCTGAAAATGTAATAATGGTAAGATATTTAAAATGACACATCTTGGATAACCAAAAAATGATTAAGAGAGAACAGGATCTATGCTTCTTTTTTTTAACTTTTTTTTTTTTTTTTTTTTTTTTTACTTTTGAGAGAGACAAAGACAGAGTGGGAGTGAGGAAGGGGCATAGAGAGAGGAAGACACAGAATCTGAAGCAGGCTCCAGACTCCAAGCTGTCAGCACAGAGCCAGACGTGGGGCTCGAACTCACAAACCGTAAGATCATGACCTGAGCCGAAATCAGACACTTAACCAACGGAGCCACCCAGGTGCCCCTGGGATCTATGCTTCTTAAATAAAGAACCTTATGAGTTATATTTTAAATTTATCCTTTCAAAATTCTGAGTGTTAAAACTCCTTGGGACTTTCTGGTAAGCTCAGAACAGCATCTGTTTTTCCCCCAGATTGTAAGCAAGTCAATATTTAAATTGGTAATTCTGTGTCCATGCATGCCCACAAATCAGCCTGGTGGCATTCCCATGATAGAATTCCCTACATCCGCCCCTCTCATGCGTCATCTTTCCAAGAAGAAAGGTTCCCACCCTCCCCCCATCCCGCCCACGAACTAACCAAAGCATTCAACAATGGCAAAGAATACAGCCATTCATGGGCTTGGGCCTAGCTACCCTAGCTACAAATCAGTAACAATAAAACTGTTTGTGCACACTTGTGACTCTCTGAGACCATGGACTTCAGAACCACATGGACCCAGAAGTCGTCTTGGCCAGCAAAGGAGAATGCGGGGGTTCTCACTGGCCATTTATATGGACCTTGATCTTGGCAAATAAGAAACCACCACAGATCCAAGTCCCAGCCAAGAAGGAGTGGGAGTGATGCAGGGAATTTTTGCCTTACAAAGAATTGTATAAGGAAGTGTAGGAATGTTGAAAATCTTATTCATGAATGTTTATGGAAGGAGGCCGAGCTAGAGCTTTAAAACATGCATCACACTCTTTCCCCTGGATATAAGACAAGCAGAAAAAGGAATTTAAAGTACACGGATGAAGATCTTAGGTAGAGGGTGATCATGGAACCCCTATAGGGATACAGGATAGAAAGTTCTTACTGCACTTAGGCCATTCACATTATCTTCTCTCTTCATGCTTTACACATGCACAGTTTGATCTCTTTACGTTTTTTCCCTACTTAGTGCTGATGCAATTTCAGACACTGAACGAACTAGAGAACTTAAAGTTTTTAATACTTTATTGCAATAAACCTCAACAAGAGAAGCCAAAAAATGTTTCCTTTCTTCCAAAGTGTGAAAACCACTGTCCTGGGGCAGGAAGTGGTCCTGGCAAGTGTTAGACTCCCAATTTCAGTGATGGTTGCTATGTCTGTGAAATTAGCTTCAACTTCTACATCCTGGTAGATTTGAGGAGTCTTCTGCTTCTTACAAGAGAGCCACACTGAAGTCAACATATCCTCTGAGGAAGGGGAATTTGGGGCCCCTTCACTAGGAAGAGTGTAGCATGGACATTCTCCTTTCTCTCACATACAATAAGCTTATAACTGCAAGATTTCTTTATTCAAGAGGAAATGTGAGCATCTGGTCATCATTTAAATTAGCATAGGAAGTAAAAGAACCAAATAACAACTCCTAGGCTGTAAAAGAAACATGACTTTAATGTAATATTTAAACTAAACTAGCACTTACTAAATATCACTCCTCCAAATAGGTAAATAGGCCTCAGAGAACTGAAGTCAGGGAGATGGATGGGATCATTTCTTCTTCCCCTGGCCTTCAAGAGACCCCAAGAAGAAGCTCCCAGTGTTCTCCTTCACCTCAGAGCAGGGGTACTGGTGCCCCCAAGCATCCCAGCTGTGTCTCCACAGCCAAGGAAGAGGTTGCACTGCCAACTTGGACACTCACTCACACCTGAACTTGATGATGGCCATTTCTTCTTGGCCTTGACCGATCTGCTGGCTCACTAAGATCAGGGCTCCAGCTGACAGGACAGGATGTAGCTATAAGACAGAGTGACACCTATGAGCCTATCAGGAATCACACTTAAGGAGTCCTTTCTAGCAGCTAAAGTCCAGGTACTCCAGAGGTCACAATGCACCAAGGTCTAGGGCTGACCCAGGGAGCTATGGACACAGATTCTCTGGACTGGCCACCAGGGAGAGTCCAAGCTGCCCTCCACCATCTCCTGCTTGAGCTCATCTCACCTCTCATTCTCACTGAGTCTCTCTGTGTCTTGGAACCAGGCCCCAAATTCCTCCTTAGGGTTGAGGTTGTAATTATTTGCAGCCATCTGAAGCAGCAGGATCTCCCTCATTGCTTTGTATTCCTGGAGCCAGAAGAGAGAAAGACAGGATACAGACAGGACCTCATGGGGGATGCTATAAGGTCTTGTGGGATGTGAAGAATGGGACAGTGGATAGGTCCTGGGTCTTTGCATACATGGGAACCCTCCTTTCCTCAATTCCATCCAGGCCATTCCTATTCTCAGAGATAGGTGTAAATAGCACCTCCTCAAGGAAGTTTGCCTTGATCCCACCCCTTCCCCCTTAACCTCAAATTTCAGTTGGATGGGTCTCTTCTGAATAAACATAAAATATGGGATGGAGTCAGGGAGTAATCTCTCTGGGGTGGGGCTGTGTCTCTGATTTCCACTCCCCAAACTCTCCCACAGGAAGTATCACAGCTGTTCACCTCATTCCTTTTCTTGAGGTTGATCTTTCCTCCCTGGAAAGCAGACAATCAAAACCCATCAGAAAGAGCCCAGTAGCCATTCTGAGCCCCCTATGCCAAATGCTTCTCATGTTGCACTACCACCAGGTCCCACAATGGGGCCAGGCATACACAGAAAACAGAACAAGGACTTAGGCCAGGTGCTGGGTCCAAAGAAGGGGGGACATGGGGACAGAGGCTCAGGGACCTTATAACCCAGCCCTTTCTGATGGTATACAAAGAGGCTAAGGCCTCAGGCAAGAACAGACTGCTCATTCACTTAGGTGCTTCCTGACATGGATGGGCCAGATTTCAGTCTCCCCCAAGGTGCCTCATATGAGGAAGAGACTGACCCCAGCTCTGTTAAAAGCTTGTGCACTTTGCAGTCAGGCAGGTCTGCTGATTTACCAGCCTGGGGAACCCAAACCATTGTCTTATGCAGAGTCTCCCTTCACATCACTTAAGATGGGCATGATTTACCAGCTCACAGGAGTGGCTGTGAGGCTCTCAGGAGAGGAGCTTTGCCAAATTCTGAGCTCAGGGCTCTCTGCTTCCAAGCTTCATTAATGGTTCCCTGCTTAGTCCCCAGGCTCACCCACCTCCAGATAATCCTCCATTGTCAGGGGCAGCATCACCAGGCTGATGAGGGATATTCGAAGGAAGGGGACAACACCCTGTGCCATTGTGGTAAGGGTGGGATGAGCCCCTGCTCTCAGGAAACCCCACAAACTTCCAAAGAAAAATCCTTACCCTCAGCCTCTTCACCTACCCCAGGGTTCCCACATGGACCAGACTATGTCCCTTAGCAGCTTCCCCCCAACTCCCTTTCCCTCACCCTCCAAGAACACCAGACTCCTAGTCACAGGATATGTGGTCCTAGGCCCCTCCTTACCCCCAAATCCATCCTGTACCCAGCTTTACAGACCATCTTCTGGTTACTTCTAAAAGAGGATTTCAGGCACTGTGACAAAAGGAGTCAGAACTAAAGTGAGAAGCTGCTCTTCTCTTGATTTGCAGGCCTCCTGCTGGGAGGGGGAGCCCCTCCAATCACCCTGAAGCCCCTGCCCCATGCTCCATGAGCTTCCTGCTGCTGATTCCTCTCTTGGGCTTTCTGGGTGTTTATCTCTTGGGTGACAAGCCTGGAGGGTGCCTCCTGCCAGGGTTGAGGACAAGGTTAGTGAGGCCATACTTCCCCCTCACCCAAATTCTCCTCAGTACTGCTGTATTTGGCCACTTGACATGTGACCTGAGTCATCTGGTGCCAATGCTACTTTACCATTCCAGTGTGCCCTGATTCTAGATCAATCCCAGAACAAACACTCATTCTGTGTGTGAAGTAGGGCCTGTGGCTGGGCCTCCCTGAACCTGCTTCTTCATCTGAAAAGTGTGAGAATTCCACCTACCTCACAGGGCCTACTGAGGACACAATGCCATATTTTTTATCATCACTGGTCTTGCTTTTACACATCAGATGGAGCAGGACAGAAAGATCCATACATTCCTTTCCTCCCTTGAACCTCATCACCACTTGGTGAGGCCTACACCACAGAATTGGCATCCCTCCATTTCCCAAATGAGGAAACAGAAGTCCAAATAGGGGAAATAAATTTTTCAGGGGTTCACAGATGAAAGGCCACTCTCTCCTTTTAGTCAGAGACCCTGTCTCAGCTGCTCTTCCCCAGTCTAAGACCACCACTGACCAGAAATCCTTTCCTCTGGGTTTTTGAAGTATGTCCAGGCCCCTGACTGGGCCAAGCCATTGATGGAGAAGAATAGGGTGTCTTGAAAGTCTGATTAAGCAGTAGCTGCCTGCCTTATCCCATTTGGAGTCTCTGTACCCAGATCAAAGCCAAAGTTTGATCCTCTCCAAGCAACAAGTCCTCAGGACATTCCTCAGCTGAGCAGTCTTCATTCACTCAGGAAGGAAACCCTTAAAGTGCTAACCTCTAATTGATAGAGAAGAGGATGACAAGACACTTTACTACCTTATTTACATGAAACTTCTCATACCAATTCAGAAAGGATCCACTGTGAATCCATCATTTCCCCAGACATTTCTCATTAGCCACTGAGGGCATATGTCAGTGCCAACTAAGCACTTAGGTGAGAATCCTATGATTGAATAGCAGTGACTGCTGTAGGGATTTAGTGTGGAGTCAGAGAATGCATACATATCTGTCTCTGTCCAGCCATTTGAACACAAGCCTGGAAAGGCTTTTTTTCCACCGGATCCATGGGAATCCCCTTAGAGACGCCCTCTCCTTGGAGATGTGCAAACAGAAGAAAAAGTAGAGTCCAGCCTTCCTAAGAGCAGACTGGGCTGGTTTAGGAAAGAAAGGAATCCCTAGTTGTCTCATCCACTCAAGAGCCTAGAGAAAGATTAGTGCCAGCAGGATAGACCCTCATGGAAGCAAGAGACTAGCTAATGTTGCCAGCTAGACAGCCCCGCCAACACCATTATATCCTATGACCAGGGACTCCCGAACCTCAAACTGTCCCCCATTTGTCCATAGACCACACAGGTCCCTCCTCCTGTTAATCCAGAAAAATCTATAATTAAACAACAACAAAAACAAACATTAAATGAGAAACTAACGAAACCACATCGCACCCATTCCCCTTTCCCTCTCAGTCCTCCCTCTATTTCCAGACTCCCAACTTCCACTCTACCTTGGTCATCATTTCCCTGCTCAGTGACTTGTCTTGACTACACAGCTCCTTAAATTTTTCGTAGCTCTCCCTGAGAGGAGAAAAAAGAAAAATTTAGGAATAGCATGGAGGATATGAGTGCCAATCCCTTTTATTTAAAAGAACCAAAAGCTTCAGCTGAGTGAGTGTTTTCACTAGGTTCCTCTGAGCACTAAGGTGTGTGTGGTTGGGGAGGGGAGCTTTCATGGTGGTCACCTGGGGCCTCAATTTCCATTTCTATTGAGCTTCTCTGTGTTGCCTAGTTTTTTATTTTAATGGGCTTATAGTTCTGCTGCTACAAACGCTGGAAAATCTCCAACTTAAATCAACCCAGTATCTGACCTGTAAGAGAACTGATTCCTGAAGCAGAACTGGTGGGCTGAGGACCCAGAGAGTCTGAAGACCCCACATATCAGCCCAGTCTCTGCCCCCAGGGTTTGCTGCCTCCCAGGAGTTCCCAGCTGACTGAGGGAACAATGGTAGAAATAGGAGGTCCCTAATCCATCCTGGTCCTCTTGTGGAGAGAGGTAGATACCTGGAAACTTTCCCCCATGTGTTCTTTGGACTGCAAATCAAGGTGCTCTGCAGAGCAGAGAGGATGGCATGCAATGAGTAGTTCCTCAGAATTTGGCACTCCTGGAGAGGAAAGAGGATATGCTGTGAGGTGGGGAGCTGGAGCCCTATTTCCTCTAGCTTTAGTCGCCTCAGTTTAAATCTCCCCTCCCGGATGACACAGATGCTTGGGGAGTCCTGGAAATGCATATTTAGGGCCAAAAGAGTAATACTCATAGGGAGGACGATTTTGTTCCATTCAAGGAAGAAACCAGGTAGGAAGTCCACCACTGGGACATAGGAGTCAAATCCGGTGTGCTTCTGGCAGGAAAGGCCTAGGGACTGTGGAGGGGCTCAGACCATGGAAATGAAAAAGTGAAGAGGCAATTCCCAATTTCCAGAGTAGGACTCCACTGGAACTCCCCCAGCATACCTGGGCCACCTGGATCCAATGCTCTACTACCCTGGCCCTGTCCTGGGCAGTCAAGCGTGGGTCCCTGAGGCAGGTGGTGATGACACAGTTGGTCACACTTTTGAATGGGTGATGGTGTCACAGACCATGGTTGCCAGATGCTCATTGCCAGGTTTATCCCTCTCGGGCCAAGTGGAGCCCAGGCAATGACTGGGCACCACCTTCTGGAACAGCTCCTGGGGAGCAAGGAGAGT
This sequence comes from Panthera leo, assembly GCF_018350215.1. Taxonomy (NCBI): domain Eukaryota; kingdom Metazoa; phylum Chordata; class Mammalia; order Carnivora; family Felidae; genus Panthera; species Panthera leo. Next base: position 28,346,259 of record NC_056684.1, on the reverse strand, counting down.
GTCATTGGGCACTGCCACAGCCTAGATCAGTGCCCGCAGTCCCAGGAAGTATTCACTGGTCAAACCTGGAGCTCAGACCTATTGGGAGTTCCTAGGTTTTGTCCTCTGCTCACTGAGGGCATACAGCATGGAATGACTCATGACCCAATACTGGTGGTGAAGAAAGGGTTCTTTTGCATCCAGCCCCTCCTCACTAACTCTGAGATTCCAGAAAGTAGCTCAAGTTTGTTCTTACCAAGGGGACATCTTCCAGCCGTCCTGATCACCCTCTGCTCTTTCTATTGAGATGCACATCCTTCTGTGACAACTACAACCATGGCCTTCTTTGTCTTGCTTGTAATTTAGTACACACCAGGTGCCTAATAAGTGCTGAGGCTGCTGAGTTTCCTGGGCATGTGGGTGGCAACCCATGGACCTGGCTGCACACAGGGAGTGTTCCTCCCTCACCAATTGGGCCAGGCCTTACCCAACTTTCTATCTGTTCTACCATATTTAATCTGCACAGCCAATTTTTGCAGCAAGGTGCTATTAGCGTCCATCTCTACTGACCAAGATGGACAGTAAAGGCTCAGACGTTTAAAAAGTTACACAAATCACACAAATGGCAAGCGGTGGAGCTGTGACTTGGACCCAGATAATGAGTCCAGATCAGGAAAAGGCAGGTCTGAGGCAGCTGATGGCAGAGGGAAGTCCTCCCTTGACAAAAAGAACCCAGCTGCTCACCACATCTATTACTGTTAATTGCTTGGCCACCAGCTGGGGAGGGAAGACCATGAGGTCAGACTTTTCCTCAACTGGACTGTTCTTACTTGTCACATGCCAGGAGCAGGAGGCCTCTGAAGCTGGAGGTGGCTCTGTATTTATTTTCATAGGTGGAGATGAAATTCTGAATATAGCTGAAGGTCCAGCTGACTCCAGTTCAGGACTTGGCACCTAGAGCTGATGTTTGCTCTTGCTCCAGCACTAGAGCTGTTGATGGTGTTGATGGTGGCTCCATCACTAAATGTGGTAGCAAAAATAAATCTGGAACAATCTCCAAATCCAGGGTTGGCTCTTGTTCTGACTTTGCAGTAGGCTGGGGAACTAGAGTTGGCAGTGGAGAGGATAAAGAGAGAAGTTCAACAATATAACAGACTTTCCATGTGTCTTTCCCAAAACAGGAAGGATCCCACTGTCGTTAAGGGAGTACCCAGCACATGAACCCTACCCTAGAATTTTTTCCCAGACTGAAGTCCCTCTTACCCTCTTGCTCTGCCTCAAAAGGCACTAGATGTTCCAAATGGACCATGAAAAGTGGGTCATGGCACTTCAGGTCTAAGCCAAATTGGCCTATATGTATGCCATCTTTAAGTTTAACCATGGCAGGGTCTGCCAGTCATCTGTAAGTATTTATCCGGCCAGGTGCCTGAGATGGGAGAGAGGCCACTGGAGGAAGCATGTGTGGAACAGAGTCAGAGGCCTAGCCTTTTGCTCCACACCATGCTTCCACAACCTGCTTCTTTGGGGCTGAGCACCTACCCACTCCCAACCACTCTGTGGCTCTTTTTAGCAATGGAAGTCATGGTCAAAAAGCAAATCTAAAAGAGATCCTGTGTGCACCTCATCTTCCCACTGACACTTGTCTCCCAAAGAGTCTGAGCATACTCCTATGCACATGAGCATCAGAACTGAGGTTTATGACATATTTGTGGGCAGGCTGTTCACCAAATCTACTATTCTGGACCCCAGCTGTAATGGTCAAGAGAGGTAGGTATGGACAGGCAGGGAGTGTAAGATGGAACTGTGGAAACGATGAGTCCTTCATGGGCTGATTCAGCCCAGCCTCCCCTCTGATCCCAGGGGGCTTGAGGCCCCATCCAGAGTTCCCTAACTCATTTTCTCATGCAGTGGAAGCCCTGAGATGCCAGCCCTCCATAGGAATCAAACATGTGTGAGATCAGGGTACTACCAGTCCCTCCCCAGGGGCTCCCTTACAATCCCATTTTGTTGTGTGCAGACAGTAGATCCTCTTTCTAAGCCCAAAGACTATTCACAGTTTTAGTTGTTCTTGTGTTCCTTCATCAAAGTCTGAATATGGGAAGATGCATCTGTGTCTACAGAAGGTCAGGAGAGAGTCAACAGCTAATGTACTGAGAACACGCTGATTATAATATCTAGTATGACACTCTGATTCTCAGATTAGAATTGAGGTCCAAGGATTGAGTCTGCTTCATTGAGTTATCTTAGTGTCTACAAAAATGCCTGCATTTAGTAGGTGTTTAATATATATTATTTAATGGATGGAGCCCAACCAGAACCTTCCAAGATATATGAGTGTGACTGGGGCTCCTCTGCCTGCCCCCAGAGAGGTCTAATCTGGCTACACCAAAGACAAGTACCAGGAATAGTTAGAATCTCAAAACTTCTTTGCAATTGGGAAACCAGTTTGTTTTCCATGTTCCTTTCCAAACTCACAGAGGCCACAGGCCAGGGAGGGACAAGGCAGTGAGCTCCTTCACTGGGGACAGAGAAATCACAGACATGAAGATACCCAGCATGTCTAGTAGCCCTTTGTGCAGTGTAGGGTACTAGGTAATCACCTGCCATGAGTTTATCCCATAATGTCCTACAATGATATTTATTCTTTTACCAACCTACTTTTTCAGGAGAGCAAAGTGAAGTTCAGAGAAATACATTGACATTCCACAGACACATGATTCTATGGGGGGGGGGGGGGGGGCGGGCAGGCACTCACCTATTAAATAGATGGTCCAGGATCTTTTGGGAGCTGGTGAAGACCTCATAGGGGTCGAGGAATGTGGTGATGTAAGTGATGTTTCTACTTGGGTGTGCTGGTACCAGAGACATGCCTTCCATGAGTGTTTACATTGTGCAGGCCTCATCCAGGCACAATGTGGACTCTTTTTCACACTGGTGGACAAGAAGAAAATATAATCAGCAGCATCACCATGAGACACCAGGAAGATCAAGGACTGGAGCTCAGACCAGAAACTCCCATCACCTCATGAACTTGTGCAAGACCTGGGACCTGAGTGCCCACACCATAAACTGTTCTAAGCTTTAAAAGTACATCTTGATTTGAGGGGAATGATAAATAATTGATACCTTCAAGGCATTTTGTTAGGTGAAAACAGTAAAACCTCTATGTGTTAATATCCTGTTGTAAGAGAATTATTCCAGTGAGTCTCCAACAATATTGAAGGAGGATTAGGGATTTCCTGTGGTTTCTCAAGATTATGCACACCAGAACTGAGAAGCATCAAAGAACAGCCTGCATGACATTCCCAATAAATAATCTGAGGCTTGGTCAGCTCCTGACAGGGATGGGAAGGATATGGAATAATCATATTCCTGGAATGGTCTTAGGAGTTGCCAGATTTGAGTCAAGGATCTGGGCCCACCCCAGTTATCCTGGGGTCCTGGCTGTGGTGACCTCCTCTGTGCCTATACTTAAAAAAGACCAATTTTGGCCTTTGTTGCTGGCCTGATGCATCTGTCCCTTGTCTAGGGAGATGGAGTAGTTGAACCCATTTTCCAGCTCCTAAACAACTTCCTGGGTGGAGATCTGTAGAGACAGAGACCATTACCAGGCCAGTAGGCGTTAGAGGACTCTCACCCATTCTGCGGTTGTATATTATGGCACACCTAGCAAATCAATACAGACTATTAGGACACTGAAGATGTAACCTGTAGAATTGCTAAAGTGGCAATAAAATCGACACTTTTCAAGGTCCAAGAACATGGAAAATCTAAATCGGTGACAAATTATTTTCCTTACGAGATATTATGAAGATGCATAAGGCCAAAGTTTCTGACCTGGTGGGCCTATGATGATTTTACATGTTCTGTCACATAAGTTGCAAAGAAATATACATACTGCATTAATCCACCCCTACCCTATCTTGTAGAAACCACCATATCAAGAGTGGTAATTTATAAGACTTGGAAAAAGTCTGCAAGGACATTTGAGCTGATTGATACACTGGATATCTGGACAGGTAGTTAAAACAATCAAAGCAATAATAAAATGCAAAAACAATATACATTTTTTAACTATTCTAACATGTATGTGAAGAGTGCATTTCTACTTTACCATGTGGCTGGTGGTTTACATGGGGAAGTTCAGATTGATTTGGGAATAGGCCTGTGGAGTGCTCATGTGGGAAAGCCCTGGGAGGGCCCCAGGGGAGTGCCCAGATTTGATTCTGGGTCTGGTCCCACCCCAGTCATCCCAGGGTCCTGGTTATGGAGGTCCCTCTACTCTTGTTCTCACCTCAGGTCAGTATTGGACAGTAATGGTGGCTTGATGTACCTGCCCCTTGTCTGGGAGGATGGAGATGTTGAACCCATCAGCCAGATCCTCGATGATCTCTTTGAGTTCTGCAAAGACTGTGCCTGGTAGCTTGGCCAGAATGAATAAGGGACATGTCTGGACACTGCCACTGGGAGATACTTTCAAGAGAAAATCTGTTCCAAAATTGGGGCATAGTAGGGAATCTGCAAAGAACTCTAGTCAGGGAGGAAACAAGATAAAACTTGTAGGTCTCAGGACTAACATATGGGTAGAGGAACTCACCTCATGAACCAGCCATGATCTAAAGCATGAGCAAGAAAGACCCACCAGGCTTCCAACATCTAACAACCAGCTTCTTCCCAGGAAGGACCCAACCCTAATTCCTTGTCTTGTCGCTCCCCAACACACACATGTGATGAGGGACAAGAAGTGTGGAGCTGCTCAGGTAGAACCACAATTTTGTCCTGGCCTGAATTGGCCTGCCATGGTCTCTTCTGTTACCTTTCGGTGTCTTCTCCAAAATGACCAGATACATTGGGACTGATGGCTGAACCAATGTCTATAGTAACAAAGACAGGGGCGCCTGGGTGGCTCAGTCGGTTGAGCGTCCGACTTCAGCTCAGGTCAGGATCTCACGATCTCACGGTCCGTGAGTTCGAGCCCCGCGTCGGGCTCTGGGCTGATGGCTCAGAGTCTGGAGCCTGCTTCCGATTCTGTGTCTCCCTCTCTCTGCTCCTCCCCCATTCATGCTCTGTCTCTCTCTCTATCTCAAAAATAAATAAACGTTAAAAAAAAATTTATAGTAACAAAGACAATTCTCATTCTGAGCTTTCCGAGCCCAGATCTGAAACCAAGGAGACAATATTGGAACATCTAACTATCCTCCACTAAAGTGTCTCCACTCAAGTGAGATGAATAGGGGGCTGTGTCTGGAATGTGGGTGATTGGTTATCACAGTTCTAAGTTCTGTTGAGGTCTAGGACCAAAGATGTGAGATCACTTTTTGAAAATTCTCTTACCAGGGCACCTTCTTTGAATCAGACTTACCCAAATCCCCCTATGGGTGTTTATTGCCGCTTCTCATCCCCCATGCCAACTCCTTAGCCATAAAAAATTAGTCAAAACATCCCTCTTTACAGTTCCCTGAAGATGTAATGAAGATTCTAGCACTGAGAAGACAGAGTTAAATTTGGACCTCCTTTGTCTTACTAGTTCTTTCTCCTGAGAAAATCACTGTGCCTCTCAGGACCTCCCCAGTCTCCAAACCTGAACAAAGGGGATGACGATGAGTCTAGAACCTACTTTCTAGGGACCTCATCAGGTGTATCTGAGATACTATCTATTCCACCTGTGGGATGGTGTCATATGTGTCGAAGGCAAAATTTAGTGATTGAAGAATTACAAGAAGGAGTTGGAATATGACTCAAAACAGACGTGGATTCCAGCAGTATGATACTGGAATAGTCACTTCCATCATTTTTAGGTCATTAGGTCATTTTAGGTCATTAGGTCATTCCCTCATTTTTAGGTCAGCCCCATGAATGCTTTGTAATTAATGGAAATTCAGATATTGTCATCCATGGGATAAAACTGTTCAATTGTCTCATAATAGAATGAGACCCATGTACATCATCTCATCTTATGAGGTGGGCCACCTCCACAATGGCTTTCAGTGATCCCCACCTTGGGTAACCACTAAGTATTTAGAAACTGGCTTCTGACCGAGAGAATACAGCCAAAGTGATAAGACGTCTGAATTTTAATTACAAAGAGCCTCTTACTTCCCTCTTGCCTCATCATTTGTGTCACCCCCACCCAGCTCCCTCCCTCTCTCTCTCTATCTCTCTCTCTGTCATTTCACAGGAGCATGGAATCAAGTGCTTGATTCCCCATTTCCAGAGGTAGAGGAGAAACAGAGGGAGAAAATGAGGACAGAGAGCAGAGAGACAAGGGAAGGATAAAAAGACCGAGAGAGCGTGAGAGAGGAATAGAGAGACACAGAGAGAGATAGAACAAACACAGGACAAAGCAAATAAGAAGAAAAGGACAGAATTTGTGTCATGAAATTTTGAAACTGACCTCCTATTACTTCGACTATGTTCCAATGATTAGAAGTGAGTCACTAACAGCTGAGTAGTTTCCTGGCTGGACATGGATCACTGTCTGTGTACCCTGGGAATGTCCAGGAGAGTGTGTTCAGGCTTACCAGAACAGAGAACAGTGGCTACATTCTGGAATGGCTGTAAGTGAGGAATGTCCAGCCTCACTCATCAGAAAAGTGAAAATAGGACAATGAATTTGGTGCAATTTCTCATCCACCAAACCAGCAAAAATATTTCACCAAACTCCTGAAACTAGACCCCTTGTTGTGCATTAGAGATAAGGGCACTCATTCTTCACTAGTGAAAGCAGCCTCAACTCCTCTACTGGAGGGTGATTGTTGCCATGATTTCAGCTACCATCACCTTTGATTCCAGTGGGGACGGGTCTGCTTCTAGAAACCAAAGACAGTGATTAGAGATTTGCACAAATAATTCATGTAGGCATGTGTCATCTCTGCTTTGACACTAAGGGCCCTGAAAGGGAAACCTTATTATCAGACAGTAGATTCAGTGATTCATCACTGACACCCAGTGCTCATCACAATACCCATCATTCATCTAGCCCATCCCTCACCCACCTCCCTCCATCAACCCTCAGTTTCTTCTCTGTTGTTAAACACCCCCTTTTCTTCTCTTCCCCACATCTCATGTGTTAAACTCCACATAGCAGTGAAATTCTATGATATTTGTCATTTCCAAATGGACTCATTTTGCTTCACATAATACATTCTAGTTCCAACCACATAGTTGCAAATAGCAAAACTCCATGCTTTTTGATGGTGGGGTAATATTCTCATCAAAATCAAAAGGCCTACACAGTAAAGGAAACAATCAACAAAACTAAAAACAGCCTAAAGAATGGAAGAAGACACTTGCACGGGACATATCTGATAAAGGGTTAAGATGCAAAATTGAGACACAATTTATCAAACTCAACACCCAAAAAACAAACAGCCCAGTTATGAATGGGACCTGAATAGACACTTTTCCAAAGAAGACTTCCAGATGGCTAACAGAGTCATGGAAAGATGCTCAACATCAATCATCATAAGGGAATGCAAAACAAAACCATGATGATATACCACTTCACATCTGTTAGAATGGCTAAACTTAACAACACAAGAAACAACATCTGCTGGTGATGATATGGAGAAAGGGAAACACTCTAGCACTGCTGGTTGGAATGCAAACTGGTGCAGCCACTCTGTTATGATTTTTTTTAAGGAGAGTGTTAGAAAGCACTCCTCCTCCTTTTTTTTGAACATTTTATTTTTATATTTGAGACAGAGAGAGACAAAAATTGAAAGAAGGGGCGGAGAGAGAGGGAGACACAGAATCCCAAGCAGGCTCCAGGCTCTGAGCTGTCAGCATAGAGCCCAACATGGGGCTCAAACCCAAAGCCCGTGATCATGACCTGAGCTGAAGTCAGACATTCAACCAACTGAGCCACCCATATGCAAGGATCCCCTTTCAACACATCTGTGCCAACATCTGTTACTGCCTGAGTTGTTCATTTTAGCCTTTCTGACAGGTATGAGGAGGTCTGACATTGTGGTTTGATTTGCATTTCCCTGAGCATGAGTGATGTGGAGCATCTTTTCATGTGTCTGTTAGCCATTGGATGTCTTCTGTTCTATTGATCTGTGTGTCTATTTTTGTGCCACCTATTTTTGTCACGCACCTAGCTTTGCTTTTCTCTTTCAGGAGTGTTTTGGCCCTTTGGAGTCTCTTAGGGTTCCACAGAAATTTTAGGATTGTCTGTTCTAGTTCTGTGAAAAATGATAGGGATTGCATTAAATGAGTAGATTGCTCTGGGTACAATAGACATTTCAAACATGTTTGTTTTGATCCATGAGCTCAGAATGTCTTTCTATTTCTTTGTGTTATCTTGAATTTCTGTCATCAGTGTTTTATATTTTCAGGGTAAGTTCTGTTTGGCTAGGTATATTCTTGGTATGTTATTATTTTGAGTGTAACTCTAAATGGGATTGTTTTCTTAATTTCTCTTTTGGTGGCTTCATTATTAGTCTATGGAAATGCAACAAATTTCTGTATATTGATTTATGGATCCTGAGACTTCACTGAATTCATTTATCAGTTCTAGCCATTTTTATTGTGGAGTTTTTAGGCTTTTCTATACATAGTATCCTGTCATCTGCCAATAGTGAGAGATTTACTTCTTCCACACTGATATGGACTTCTTTTATTTCTTTTTGTCTGATTGGTTTGGCTATGTCTTTCAGTACTATTTTGAGTGAACATGGTAAGAGTGGACATCCTTGTGTTGTACCTAAGGGGAAAGACCTCAGTATTTTCTTATTAAGGATGATGTTAGCTGTGTTTTTCATAGATGGCCTTTATTATGAGGTATGTTCCCTCAAAACCTACTCTGTTGAAGTTTTTTCTTTTTTATCATGAGTGGGTGTTTTATGTTACCAAATGCTTTTCTGCATCTGTTGAAATGATCTTATGGTTTGTAACCTTTCTCTTATTGATGTGATATATCACAATAATTGGCATGTGAATATTGAACAACAGTTGTGACCCAGGAATAAATCCCAGTTGATCATGGTGACTGATTTTTTTTACGGATATTGAATTATGTTGGCTATTCTTGTACTGAGAGTTTTTGCATGTATGTCCATCACAGATATTGGCCTGTACTTCTCTTTTGTAGTGGTGTCTTTACCTGGTTTTGGTATCAGGGTAATGCTGGCCTTGTAGAATGAATCCAGAGTTTTCCTTCCATTTCTATTTTTGGGAATACTTTAAGAAGAATAGATATTAAATCTTCTTTAATGGTTTGGTAGAATTTGCCTGTGAAGCCATCTGTCCTGGACACTGTGTTAGAAGTTTTTAATGACTGACTTGATTTTCTTACAGGGTATCAGTCTGTTCAAATTTCCTCTTTCTATTTTTTTTTTCCATTTTGGTCGTTTATATGTTTCTAGGAATTTAAGCATTTCTTCTAGGTTTGCATTTTTCTGGCATGTATTTTTATATAGTATGCCCTTATGATTGTATTTCTATGGTATTAGTTGTTATTTCTCCTTTCTCATTGGTGATTTGATGTAATTTTGTCCATTCTTTTTTTCTGTGATAAATCTGGCTAGAGGTTTATCAATTTTATTGATTTTTTTCAAAGAGCCAGTTTTGGCTTTCATTGATCCCTTCTATTGTTTTTGTTTTCTTCCTTCCTTCCTTCCTTGCTTCCTCTCTCTTTCTCTCTGTGTCTTTCTCTTTCTCTTTCTTCTTTCTTTCTTTCTATGTAATTTGTATCTGCTCCAATCTTCATTATTCCCTCCTTCTGCTGGTTCTAAGTTTGTTTCTTGTTCTTTTTCTAGCTTCTTTAGATGGAAGACTAGGTGGTTTACTTGAGATTTCTCTTGCATCTTGTGGTAGGCCTGTATTGCTATAATTTCCCTCTTTGATTTGGTTTTGCTGCATTCAGAAGTCTTCCACCATTATGTTTCCACTCTCATTTTTTTCCATGCACTATTTAAAAATTTAAATCCAATTTACTTAACATATAGTATAGTAATGATTTCAGGAATAGAATTTAGTGACATCATTTATATATAACTCCCAGGGCTCACCCCAACTAGTGTCCCCCTTAATCATCCATTTAACACATACCTCACCCACCTCCCCTCCAAACAACTTCAGTTTGTTCTTTTTTTTTAAAGATTTCCTATGGTTTGCCTCCTTCTCTGATTTTATCTTATTTTTTCTTCCCTTTCCATAGGTTCATCTGTTGTTTCTTTATTCCACATATGAGTAAAATAATATATTTGTCCTTCTCAGACTGACTTATTTTGCTTAGCATAATATACTTCAGTTCCATCCACGTTGTTGCAAATGGCAATGTTTCATTCTTTTTCATCACTGAGTAATATTCCATTGTACATATATAACACATCTTCTTTATCCATTCATCAGTTGGACATTTGGGTTCATTCCATACTTTGGCTACTGTTGATAATGAAGCTAAAAACGTTGGGATGCATGTGCCCCTTCAAATCACCCCTCCTGTATCCTTTGGAGAAATACCTAGTACTGCAATTGCTGAGTCATAGGGTAATTCCATTTTTAATTTTTTAAGGAACTGCCATATTGTTTTCCACAGTGGGTGCACCAGTTTGCATTCTGAACAGCAGTGCAAAAGGGTTTCTCTTTCTCTGCATCCTCACCAACATCTGTTGTTGCCTGAGTTGTTAATTTTAACCATTCTGACTGGTGTGAGGTGATATGTCATTATGGTTTTGGTGTGTATTTCCCTGAAGATGAGTGATGTGGAGCATCTTTTCATGTGTCTGTTAGCTTTGTGGAAGAATTTTTTGGAAAAGTGCCTATTCATGTCCTTTGCCCATTTATTCACTGGATTATTTGTTTTGGGGATGCTGAGTTTGATAAGTTCTTTATAGATTTTGGATTTTTCCATGCACTTCTAAAATTTCTCCTTCTCCTCCTCCTCTCTCTTCCTCTTCCTGTTATGCTTCCCCTTCTTCTTCCCTTTCTCCTTCTCCCTTTCCTTCTCCTTCTTCCTCTTCCTCTACCTCTTATCCTTCACCTCCCCCTTCCCTTTCTCCTCCTCCTTCTTCCCCTTCTCCTCCTGCTCCTTCTTCTCCTCCTCTTCCCTCTTCTTCTCATTCTCCTCTTCCTCCTCCTTCTTCTCCTCCTCCTCCACCTCATCCTCCTCCATCTATTCCTCTTCCTCCTCCTTCTCATTCTTCTTCCTCCTCCTTCCTCTCCTTCTTCTTTTATTTTTCTTCTTCTTCATCCTCTTTATCTTCTTCTTCTTCTTCTACTGTGCATTCACTATTTAGCAGAATGTTATTTAACTATCATGTATTTGTTGTCTTTCCACACTTTTTCTTGTAGTTGACTTCTAGTTTCATAGCACTGTGGTCAGAATAGTTGCATGGAATGACTTCAGTCTTTTTGTATTTGTGCAGATCTATTTTGTGACCTAACATGTGGTGTGTTCTGAGAATGTCCCATGTTCACTTGTAAAGAATGTGTATTATGCTGTTTTAGGATGGAATGATCTCAATATATCTGTTGAGTCCATCAGGGCCAGTGTGTCATTCAAAGCCATGTTTCCTTGTTTATTTTCTTTTTACATGATCTGTCCATTGCTAACTTCTTGAAAGCAGATGTTAGTTGAAAGATTGTTCACAGTGTTGTTTCACATAGTTGAGAATATGACACATTTCTTATGTTTCTAGTCCAGATTTCCAAACACTTCTCAATTAGTGAAACAAGGTGTTAATGGAAAGATGGGTTGTACACAGTGTTGTTTCACAGAGTTGAGTATATGGCACTTTCCTTATACTCTCGGCCTAGGTTTCCAAACAATTCTGAGTGAAAAAAATGTTACCTCTCAGATGGCTTTTCCAGGTTTGTTTCACACTATATAGAATATGGCACTTTCCTTATACATCTAGACCTACCTTTCTAAACATTTCTAACTTAGTGAAACAAGATGTTGGTTGAAAGATTATTTCTCCACAGTGTTGTATAACAGATTGAGTATATGGCACTTTCCTTAAATTTTTAGTGACCAGATATTAGTTGAACGATGGTTTGTCCACAGTGTTGTATCACAGAGTTGACTATATGGCACGTTCCTTATACTTCTAAGCTTACGTTTACACCAATTCCAACTTAGTGAAACCGGATGTTTTTGAGAGATGTTGTCTCCACCGTGTTGTTTCACAGAATTGAGAATATGACACTTTTCTTATACCTCCAGCCTAGATTTTACAACACTTCTAACTTAATGAAACAAGATGTTAGTTCGCAGATGGTTTCTCCAAAGTGCTGTCTCACAGAATTGAGTGTATGGAACTTTCTTTATATATCTAGGACTACTTTCAAAACATTTCTAACTTAGTAAAAAGACATGTTACTTGAAAGATGATTTTTCCACAGTGTTGTTTCAGCATTGAGTATATGGTACTTTCCTTATATTTGTAGGGCTAGTTTTTAAACACTTCAAACTTAGTGATATAAAATGTTCATGTCAAGATGATATCACCGCAGTGTTGCTTCACAGAGGTGAGTATATGGCACTTTCCTTATAATTGCATGCCTAGATTTGCACACTTTCAACTTAGTGAGACAAGATGTTAGTTGAGAGATGGTTTCTTCACAGTGTTGTTTCAGAGTGTTGAGAATATGTCATTTTTTTATAATTCTAGGCCTGTGTTTCCAAACCCTTCTAACTTAATGAAACTGGGTGTTAGGTAAAAGATAATCTCTCCACAATGTTGTTTCTACAATATTGAGTATATAGCACTTTACTTATACTTCTAGTCCTGGATATCCAAACACTTCCAATTAATGAAACAAGATGTTAGTTGAAAGATGTTATCTCCAGTTTCTTTCACAGATTTGAGTGTATAGCACTTTTCTTATAATTCCTGACCTCTCCAAACCCTTCTAAATCACTGAAAAAAGACGTTAATTGAAAAGTGGTTTCTCCAAGAAAAATCCCAAATACAAAATCTAACAGCACACCTAAAGGAAATAGAAGCAGAACAAAGACACCCAAAACCCAGCAGAAGAAGAGAAATAATAAAGATCAGAGCAGAAATAAACAATATAGAATTTAAGGTTTTTTGAAAAAATAAACAAAATTGATAAACCTCTAGCCAAGCTTCTCAAAAAGAAAAGAGAGAGGACCCAAATAGGTAAAATCATGAATGAAAATGGAATTATTACAACCAATCCCTCAGAAAGACAAGCAATTATCAGGGAATACTATGAGAAATTATATGCCAACAAACTGGACAACCTGGAAGAAATGGACAGATTGCTAAACATCCACACACTTTCAAAAGTCAAACAGGAAGAAATAGGAAGCTTGAACAGACCCATAACCAGCGAAGAAATTGAATCAGTTATCAAAATCTCCCAACAAATAACAGTCCAGGACCAGATGGCTTCCCTGGGGAATTCTACCAGACATTGAAAGCAGAGTTAATACCTATCCTTCTCAAACTATTCCAAAAAATAGAAATGGAAGGAAAACTTCCAGACTCATTCTATGAAGCCACATTTCTTTGATTCCTAAACCAGAGACCCAGTAAAAAAAGAGAACTACAGGCCAATATCTCTGATGAATAAGGATGCAAAAATTCTCAATAAGATACTACCAAATCGAATTCAAAAGCATATAAAAAGATTATTCACCATGATCAAGTGGGATTCATTCCTGGGATGCAGGGCTGGTTCAATATTCACAAATCAATCAATGTGATACATCACATTAATAAAAGAAAAGATGAGAACCATATGATCCTGTCTATCAATGCAGAAAAAACATTTGACAAAATTCAGCATCCTCTCTTAATAAAAACCCTCGAGAAAGTCAGGATAGAAGGAACATACTTAAAGATCATAAAAGCCATTTATCCTCAATGGGGAAAAACTGAGACCTTTCTTCCTGAGATCAGGAACACGACAGGGATGTCCACTCTCACCGCTGCTGTTTCACATAGTGTTGGAAGTTCTAGCATCAGCAATCAGACAACAAAAGGAAATCAAAGGCATCAAAATTGGCAAAGATGAAGTCAAGCTTTCACTTTTTGCAGATGACATGATATTATACAAGGAAAACCCGAAAGACTCCACCAAAAGTCTACTAGAACTGATACATGAATTCAGCAAAGTCACAGGATACAAAATCAATGTACAGAAATCAGTTGCATTCTTATACACTAATAATGAAGCAACAGAAAGACAAAGAAACTGATCCCATTCACAATTGCACCAAGAAGCATAAAATACCTCGGAAAAAACCTAATCAAAGATGTAAAAGATCTGTATGCTGAAAACTATAGAAAGCTTATGAAGGAAATCGAAGAAGATATAAAGAAATGGAAAAACATTCCGTGCTCATGGATTGGAAGAATAAATATTGTTAAAATGTCAATACTACCCAAAGCTACCTACACATTCAATGCAATCCCAATCAGAATTACACCAGCATTCTTCTCGAAGCTAGAACAAGCAATCCTAAAATTTGTATGGAACCACAAAAGACCCTGAATAGCCAAAGTAATATTGAAGAAGAAGACCAAAGCAGGAGGCATCACAATCCCAGATGTTAGCCTCTACTACAAAGTTGTATTCATCAAGACAGTATGGTATTGGCACAAAAACAGACACATAGACCAATGAATAGAGTAGAGAACCCAAAATTGGACCCACAAATATATGGCCAGCAGGAAAGAGTATCCAATGAAACAGTTTCTTTACAAATGGTGCTGGGAGAACTAGACAGCAACATGCAGAAGAATGAAATTAGACCACTTTTTTACACGATACACAAAAACAAATTCAAAATGGATGAAGGATCTGAATGTGAAACAGGAAACCATCAAAACCCTAGAGGAGACAGCAGGAAAAAACCTCTCTGACCTCAGCCGCAGCAATTTCTGACTCAACACGTCTCTGGAGGCAAGGGAAACAAAAGCAAAAATGAACTACTGGGACCTCATCAAAATAAAAAGCTTTTCATGGTGAAGGAAACAACAAAACTGAAAGGCAACCGACGGAATGGGAAAAGATATTTGCAAATGACATATCTGACAAATGACATATCTGATAAAGAACTCACCAAACTCCACACCTGAAAAACAATCCAGTGAAGAAATGGGCAGAACACATGAATAGACACTTTTCCAAAGAAGACATTCAGATAGCCAACACACACATGAAAAGATGCTCAACGTCACTCCTGATCAGGGAAATGCAAATCAAAACCACACTCAGATACCACCTCACGCTGGTCAGAGTCGCTAAAATGAACAAATCAGGAGACTATAGATGCTGGCGAGGATGTGGAGAAACTGGAACCCTCTTGCACTGTTGCTGGGAATGGAAACTGGTGCAGCCGCTCTAGAAAACAGTGGGGAGGGTAGTCAAAAAATTAAAAATAGGTCTACCCTATGACCCAGCAATAGCACTGCCAGGAATTTACCCAAGGGATACAGGAGTGCTGATGCATAGGGGCACTTGTACCCCAATGTTTATAGCAGCACTTTCAACAATAGCCAAATTATGGAAAGAGCCTAAATATACATCAACTGATGAATGGATAACGAAGATGTGGTTCATATATACAATAGAATACTACTTGGCTATGAGAAAGAATGAAATCTGGCCATTTGCAGCAACATGGATGAAACTGGAGAGTGTTATGCTAAGTGAAATAAGTCAGAGAAAGACAGATACCATATATGTGAATCTTGAGAGACTTATTGAGGACCATGGGGGAGGGAAGGGGGAAAAAAGTTACAGAGAGGGAGGGAGGCAAACCATAAGAGACTCTTAAATACTGAGACCAAATGAGGGTTGATGGGTGATGAGGGAGAGGGGAAAGTGGGTGATGGACATTGATTGAGGAGGGCACTTGTTGGGATGAGAACTGAGTGTTGTATGGTAACCAATTTGACAATGAATTATAGTTCTTAAAAAAATGAAAGTAATTAAGGGAGACACAAAAATATGGAATATTCCATGCTCATGTATTGGAAGAACTTTTTTTTTTAATGTCATTACTACCCAAAGGAATCTACATATTCAGTGCAATGTGTATCAAAATAACACCAACATTCTCACATAGCTAGAACAAAAATCTTAAAATTTGTTTGGAACCAGAAAAACACTAAATAGTCAAAGTAATGTTGAAAAAAGAAAACCCAGCTTGGAGGCATCACAATTCCAGACGTTATGTTGTATTACAAAGTTGTAATCATTGAGACCGTATGGCCCTTGCCCAACAGACACATAGATCAGTGGAACAGAATAGAGTACCCAGAAATGGACATACAAATGTCTGGCCAACTAATCTTTGACAAAGCAGGAAAGAGTATCCAATAGAAAGCAATCTGATGCAAATGGTGCTGGAAAACTGGACAGCAAGAAGAATAATGAACCTGGACCACTTTCTTACACTGTACACAAAAATAAATTCAAAATGGATGAAAGACCTAAATGTAAGACAGAAAAGCATCAAAATACTAGAGGAGAAAAGAGGCAGCAACTTCTTTGACCTCAGCCAGAGCAACTTCTTACTAGGCATGTCTCTGGAATCAAGGGAAATAAAAGCAAAAATGAACTATTGGGACCTCATCAAGATAAAAACTTCTGCATAGCCAAGGAAACAATCAACAAAACTAAAAAGGAAGAAGATATTTGCAAATGACATATCAGATAAAGGATTAGTATCCAAAATCTATAAAGAACTTATCAAACTCAACACCCAAAAAACAAATAGTCCAGTGAAGAAATGGGCAGAAGGCATGAATAGACACTTTTCCAAAGAAGACATCCAAATGGCTAACAGGCACATGAAAAGATGTTCAATATCACTCATCATCAGAGAAATGCAGAGCGAAATCACAATGAGATACCACCCCATACCAGTTGTAAAGAGGTTCTTCAAAAAATTTAAAATAGAACAACCCTACAACCCAGAAATTACTAAGTAATTCTTCAAAAGATACATCAGTGGTGATTTGAAGAGGCACCTGCACCCCCAAAATTTATAGCAGCAGTATTGACAGTAGCCAAAGTATGGAAAGAGCCCAAATGCCCATTGACTGGCAAATGGATAAAGATGAAGTGGTATATATACACATTGGAATACTGCTCTGCTTTCAAAAAGAATGAAATCTTGCCACTTGCAACAACATGGATGGAACTAGAGTGTATTATGCTACACGAAATAAGTTGATCAGAAAAAGACAAATATCCTATGATTTCACTCATAAGTGGAATTTAAGAAACACAACAGGTGAACATAGAGGAAGGGAATGAAAAAATAAGATAAAACACAGAGGAAGGCAAACCATAATAGATTCTTAAAATCAGAGATAAACTAAGGGTTGCTGGAGGGGAGGTAGGTCAGCAGATGAGTGAAATGAGTTATGAGCATTAAGGAGGGCACTTGGGATGATCGCTGGATTTTATATGAAAGTGATGAATCACTGGGTTCTATTCCTGAAACCAATACTACACTCTATGTTAACTAAGTTGAAGTGAAATGAATATTTTTAAAGAGAAAGTAATCAAGCTGAGCAAATAAGCAAAAAAGAAAAAAAAATAGACCAAATTAGAATAGACATAGGGAGCTCAGTCACTTCATCAAGCATAATAACATTCATATTATAGTGATGCCAGTAGAAGAAGGGAGAGAAAATAGGGCAGAAAACTTTTTTGAAGAAATAATAGCTGAAAACATCTCTAATCTGGGGAAGGCAACAGGTATTCAGAAATAGGAGACACAAGGATCCCTCAACAAAATCAACCCAAAAATTTCCACGCTAAGACACATAGTAATAAAAATGGCTAAGTAGCAATAAACAATTTTAAAAGCAGCAAAAGAACAGTTTCACACAAGGGGAAACCCCTTAAGGTGATGAGCAGATTTTTCAGCAGAAATTTTGCTGTCCAGAAGGGAGTGGTATAAGACATTCAAACTGTTGTAAGGGAAAAATCTGTAGCCAAGAATATTGTATACACAGCAAGGCTATCATTCAGAGTAGGAGAGATAAAAAGCTTCTCAGAAAACAAAAACCAAAGGACCATTAAATTGGCCCTTCAAGAAATATTAAAGGGGACTCTCTTAGTGGAAAGGAAAGACCATAAGTGAGAGTATATAAAGTAGAAAACATAAAAGCAGTATAAATATGTATATCTTCAAAAATCAGGCATAGGATGGGAATGTAAGCTGGTGCAGCCACTCTGGAAAACAGTATGGAGGTTCCTCAAAAAACTAAACATATAACTACCCTACAACACAGCAGTTGCACTACTAGGCATTTATCCATGGGATACAGTTGTGCTGTTTTGAAGGGACACATGCACCCCCATGTTTATAGCAGCACTATCAACAATAGCCAAAGTATGGAAAGAGCCCAAATGTCCATCAATGGATGAATGGATAAAGAAGATGGAGTCATACTCCATACAATGGAGTATGACTTGGCAATCAAAAAGAATGAAATCTTGCCATTTTCAACTATGTGGATGGAACTGGAGGCTATTATGCTAAGTGAAATTATCCAGTCAGAGAAAGACAAATATCATATGACTTCACTCATATGAGGACTTTAAGAGACAAAACAGATTAACATAAGGGAAGGGAAACAAAAATAATATAAAAACAGGGAGGGGGACAAAGCATAAGAGACTCATAAATATGGAGAACAAACAGAGGGTTACTGGAAGGGGGATGGGAGAGGAGATAGGCTAAATGGGTAAGGGGCATTAAGGAATCTACTTC
The DNA here is from genome assembly GCF_018350215.1 of Panthera leo. Classification (NCBI taxonomy): domain Eukaryota; kingdom Metazoa; phylum Chordata; class Mammalia; order Carnivora; family Felidae; genus Panthera; species Panthera leo. Next base: position 28,327,565 of record NC_056684.1, on the reverse strand, counting down.
TGAAATCATTGTTGCACTATACACTAACTAATTTGGATGTAAATTTAAAAAATAAAATCAATCTATCAATCAGGCATAGGAACACAAAATAAAATAAAATAAAATATGGATATAAAATATGACAGTAAAAAAGTGGGGAGAAGAGTAAGGAATGGGTTCAAACTTAAGGGACCATCAATGTATTATAGACTACGGTACGCAGAAGATGTTATAAACAAACCTAATGGTAACCACAAATGAAAAACCACTAATAAATATTCAAAGAACAAAGAAATCTAACAAACCATGAAAGAGAGCAAGAAAGAAAAAAGGATCAGGAAAACCTACAAAAATAACGCAAAACAACACAAGGGCAATAAATACATATCTATCAATAATTGCTTTGAATGTAAATGGACTTAAACCCTCCAATCAAAAGACATAGAGTGACAAAGCCAATAAAAACATGAGATTCATCTATATGCTGCCTACAAGAGACTCATTTCAGACTTAAAGACACCTGAGGCTTGAAAATGAGGGGATAGAGAAACATTTATCATGCAAATGAATGTCAAAAGAAAGCCAGGGTGGCAATACTTACATCTCACAAAATAGACTTTATTTTTTTGTTGTTCATTTATTTTGAGAGACAGAAACAGTGTGAGTTGGGGAGGGGCAGAGAGAGGGAGAGAGAGAGAGAATCCCAAGCACGCTCTGCACTGCCAACTGGAGGCTGACATGGGACTCAAACTCAGAAACTGCAAGATCAACCTGAACCAATACCAAGAGTCAGACACTTAACCAACTGAGCAATACAGGAGTCCCTCACAAAATAGACCTTAAAACAAAAGCCATAATTAGAGAGAAAGAAGGACTATATAATAATATAATAATGTATAATATAAATATTAATCATAATAAATATATAAATATCGGACATATATAATATATAATAAAATAAATATATAACAATGTATAATTATATATAATAAAGGGGACTCTTATTGTCCTATATATAATATAATATAATATAATATAATATAATATAATAAACAATAATAATAAATGGGACAATCCAACAAGCAGCTCTTGAAACATATTTTACATCTTCTTTCATATTCACTATTCATATGAAAAACATTGTATTTAATATGCAAAAATGTTATGCTAACAAGCTTTTTTGCATTTATTTTTTTACCTGGGAGGCTGAATATATATTTTTAGGTTAGCCATTTACTTTTCCTATTGCAAATTTTTTCTTCAAGTTCTTTGCTTTTATGCACTGGGAACTGAATGTTCTTATACTTGTTTTAGATTGAATTCTTTCAAACAAAAATTACATTTTTCACCAAGTACTCTGCCATTTAATTCTTGAGTATATATTACATGTATTTGCGAGGTGGTATGAGACATTATAATTTATTTGGTCAAATATATTAGTCAATCACATTGTATTCCCACATTCTTTTTTTTCTCCCCCCTTCCTCATTCCTTTCTAAACATAGGAAGTTTTGCACCATTTTTATGTGTATTGTCCCTGTATTATACATCTGTTTTTCCTATTTGTTACCTTTTTACATTTTGTAATTAGACCTATTTTTTAAAAAAACAATCATTATCTTCCATCTTGTGGAACACATTCTTTGTCATTCAACTAAAGATCATCTATACAATTTTTTGCACGTATGAATACCTTTATGATTATATAAAGGGTGAAATTGTAACTTTGGATACTGCTTTCTACATATTTTTAAAAATGTAGATTTTCCAGGTCTTTTAACTCCAGTCTTTCATCCATTTAAACTTGAGTTAGAGATTCATGTTAATGTGATTATTTTATTGTTATATATACATATATATGTGTGTGTATATATATATGTATATACACATATCTAGATGTATATGTGTGTATATGTACACATGTATATGTATGTGTATATACATATACATCTAGATATGTGTATATACACATACATATATGTATATATGTACATATATACATATATACACATACATGTGTGTGTACGTATATACACATATCTACATGTATATGTGTGTATATATACATATACATGTATATGTGTGTATACACATGTATACATATACACATGTGTATATGTGCACATGTGTACATATACACACGTATATGTGTGTGTACATATACATGTAGATATATGTATATACATATACACATATGTATACATATGTATACACATATATGTATACATATATACATATATGTATACACATATACATGTAGATATGTGTATATACATATATATATGGCAGTTTCAAGATTTCAATTCCATTAGGGAGAAAGGGTTAAGATGGCAGTGTGGTAGAGGGCCCCTTGGCTAGTCTCATTGCCTGAACATGGCTAGATCAACACCAAATCATTTTTGAACACCTAGGAAATTGAGTTGAGGATTAAAATTTTTTATTTATTTTTGAGAGAGTGAGAGAAACAGAGTGCAAGCAGAGGAGGGGCAGAGAGAGAGAAGGAGACACAGAATCTGAAGCAGGCTCCAGGCTCTGAGCTGTCAGCACAGAGCCCTACATGGGGCTTGAACTCACAAACTGAGAGAGATCATGACCTGAACCGAAGTCCAACGCTTAACCAGCAGAGCCACCCAGGCACCCCTCGATTTGAGGATTAAGAGAACATTCTGCATAATTTGAGGGTGAGAATGTGACATATACATGGTGCAGAGAGGGAAACAGGGAGAGAAAAGCCACAGTGCTGCAGTGGAGTGGGAGCCCTTTTCATGGAAAGGAGGAGAGAAGGGGAGAGAGATAGCAGTGCATTAGGCTTGTGCAAGAAACCACTCCCCTAAAACCTTTGATGGGTAAATTGTGAGGAACTATCATAAGTTTTTGCAAACAGTAGAGCTGAAATTCTGAGTTTTTGGAAGTCTGTGACATTCATTTGAGTATATTCAGGTGGGTGGCGGTGCTCCAGGGGAGAGGGAAGGGAAGCTGGGAGCGAACAGCAGACTGCATTGTACAAGGATCCCATGGGTCACACTGGGACAGAAAGTTCCCCTTTTCCAAGTGCATTTGGAAGACAGTACACTGCTTCTTCAAGGACAAAAGATCTGGCTGGCACCTTTGAGTAGCTCTTCAACAGCAGAAGACAGAAGCATGTGCAGAGGGCAGAAAAAGTGGTTGCAGCTTTTCACTGTGCTTCACTATAAACGCCAGGCACCTGCACAGCCCTGGGACTGCTTTTCTGGGTCAGAATGGTGCAGCAATGGCGAGGCTTTCCTCTGCAAGAGGAGAATGGGTCCATGCCTTGCCAAGTTCTTCAAGATTTGGAGTTTTGAATCCCAATCACACACCAGAGATAAAGCACAGGAGAGCTGTGGCACTCTGTGGGTCGATGGCCCAGGCACACAGGGTTAAGGGCAGGGATCTGACACAGGAAGCATAGGACACGGGAAAGGAGATCACTTATCTGTGAGAATGACCTGAACAGAGGTGAGCACCAGCTCCCCTACACCAGAAGAGAGAGTGGGGTGACCCCATCTTACCCTACCCACCAGAAATGCTGGACTTCAGCAAACAATACAGTACCTCAGGCAAGGCTGCGGCCACCTACACCAACCCCCCACCCCTGGGCCCTACAGCAACAACTTTATAAGGGTAGGTCTAATTGTGTGCCAGCACAGCAGGCCTATCCCCAACAAGACCAACACAGGGTTCCCTACATGCACCAAATCTACTGATCATAGAGCACTCCAAAACAGCAGTTTCGGTTCTGGTGGAAATACAACCAGGCTTTTTTATTTTTATTTTTTGGAATCAGGCTTATACTCTTTTGTTCATTTGTTCTTCTTGCCTTTCTCATTTTTTTGATCAGGCTCCTTTTTCTTGTTCTTTTCTTCTTATTCTCTTTTGCTTTCTTTTTTTTTTTTTTTTTTTTTTTTTTTTTTTTTTTTTTTTGGAATTAGGCTTATAGTTTTGTTTGTCTGTTTTTTAGGGTTTTTTGTTCCTTTTCCTTTTTTTATTTTTTTGGATCAGGCCTTTTCTTTTTTTCTTTTTTAATTTAAATCCAAGTTAGTTTAACATATAGTGTGATAATGATTTCAAGAGTAGAATTTAGTAATCCATCACCTACATACAACACCCAGTGCTCATCCCAAGTGCCCTCCCTAATGCCCATCACCCATTTAGCCAATCCGTCTACCCAGTATCCCTCCAGCAACCCTCAGTTTGTTCTCTGTATTTAAGAGTCTCTTATGGTTTGCCTCCCTCTCTGTTTTTATCTTATTTTTTGCTTCCCTTCCCCTATGTTTATCTGTTGTGGTTCTTAAATTCCACATATAAGTGAAATCATATGATTTTTGTCTTTCTCTGACTTATTTTCCTTAGCACAATATACACTAGTTCCATCCACATAGTTGCAAATGCCATGATTTCATTCATTTGAATGTCAGGTAATATTCCATTGTACCACATCTTCTTTATCCACTAGTCAGTCGATGGATATTTGGGCTCTCTCCTTAATTTAGCTATTGTCAATAGAGCTGCTGTAGACATTGGGGTGCATGTGTTCTGTTGAAACAATACTCCTGTATCCTTTGGACAAATACCTAGTAGTGGAAATACTGTGTTGTAGGGTAGTTCTATTTTTAATTTTTTGAGGAACCTGCATACTGTTTTACAGAGTGGCTGCACCAGTTCACATTCCCACCAGCAGTGCAAAAGAGTTCTCCTTTCTCTGCATCCTCACTAAATCTGTTGGTTCCTGAGTTGTTAATGTTAGCCATTCTGACAGGTGTGAGGTGGTATCTCATAGCGGTTTTGATTATTTCCCTGATGATGACTGATATTTAGCATCCTTTCGTGTGTTTGTTAACATTTTGATGTCTATATTAGAAAAGTGTCTATTCATGTCTTCTGCCCATTTCTTCACTGGATTATTTGTTTTGGGGGGTTGAGTTTGATAAGTTCCTCATAGATTTTGAATACTAATCCTTTATCTGATACGTCATTTGCAAATATCTTCTCCCATTCTGTTGTTTGCCTTTAGTTTTCCTGATTGCTTTCTTTGCTTTGCAGATGCTTCAACTTGATGAGGTCCCAATAGTTCATTTTTGCTTTTGTTTCCCTTGCCTCCAGGGACACATCTAGTAAGAAGATGCTCTGGCTGAGGTCAAAAAGGTTGCTGCCTATTTTCTCCTCTAGAATTTCAATGGTTTCCTGTCACATTTAAGTCTTTCATACATTTTGAGTTTATTTTTGTGTATGGTCCAGGTGCATTTTTCTGCATGTCACTATCCAGATTTCCCAACACCATTTGGTGAAGAGACTCTTTTCCATTGGATATTCTTTCCTGCTTTGTCAAAGATGAGTTGATCATATAGTTGTGGGTCCATTTCTGGATTCTCTATTCTGTTCCATTGATCTATGTATCTGTTTATGTGCCACTACCATACTGTCTTGAGGATTACAGTTTTGTAATTAAGCTTGAAATTTGGAATTGTGATGCCTCCAGCTTTGTTTTTCTCTTTCAACATTACTTTGGTTATTCAGGATCTTTTCTGGTTCCATACAATTTTGAGAATTGTTTGTTCTTGCTCTGTGAATAATTGTTTGTTCTTGCTGGTGATATTTTGATAGGGATTGCATTGAATATGTAGATTGCTTTAGGTAGTATTGACCTCTTAACAATATTTATTCTTCCAATCAATCTTTGTGTCTTCTTCAATTTCTGTCATAAGCTTTTTATGGTTTTCAGTGTATAGATCTTTACATCTTTGGTTAGGTTTATTCCTAGGTATCTTATCATCTTCAGAGCAATTTTAATGGGATTGATTCCTTGATTTCTCTTTTTACTGCTTCATTATTGGTATATAGAAATGCAACTGATTTCTGTACATTGATTTTATATCCTGTGACTGCTGAATTCATGTATCAGTTCTAGTACTTTTTTGGTGGAGTCTGCTGGGTTTTCATGTAGAGTATCAAGTCATCTGCCAAAAGTGAAAGTTTGACTTCCTCCTTACTGATTTGGATGTGTTTTACTTCTTTGTGTTGTCTGATTGCTGAGGCTAGGCAACACTATGTTGAATAACAGTGGTTTGAGTAGACATTCCTGTCATGTCCCTGATCTTAAGGGGAAAGTTCTAAGTTTTTCCCCATTGAGGATGATATTAGCTGTTCTTTTGTATACAGCTTTTATGATCTTGAGGTATGTTCCTTTACTCCCTACTTTCTTGAGGGTTTTTATCAGGAAAGGAAGCTGTATTTTGTCAAATGCTTTTTCTGCATCTATTGAGAGGATCATGTGGTTCTTATCCTTTCTTTTATTAATGTGATGTATCGATTAATTAATCGATTAATGCAAATCGATTGATTTGCATTATTAAACCAGCCCTGCATTGCAGGAATAGATCCCACTTGATCCTGGTGAATAATTATTTTAATACTTTGTTAGATTTGGTTTGCTAGTATCTTGAGAATTTTTGCATCCACGTTCATGGTGGAAATTGGTCTGTAGTTCTCATTTTTAGTGGGGTCTTTGATTTTGGAATCACTGTAATACTGGCCTTCCAGAGTGAGTTTGGAAGCTTTCCTTCCATTTCTATTTTTTGGAACAGCTTCAAAAGAAAAGGTATTAATTCTCCTTAAAATGTTTGGTAGAATTCCCCAGGGAAGCCATTGGTGTATAATTGCTCATAATATTCTTATTATTGTGTGTATTTCTGCTGTGTTGATTGTGATCTCTCCTCTTTCATTCTTGATTTTATTTATTTGGATCCTTCCCTTTTTCTTTTTGATCAAACTGGCTAGGGGGTTATCAATTTTGTTAACCAAAAACCAGCTCCTGGTTTTGTTGATCTGTTCTACTGTTTTTTTTTTCATTCTGATATCATTGATTTTTGCTCTAATCTTTATTATTTCCCTTCTTCTGCTATTTTTTGGCTTTATTTGTTGTTCTTTCAGCTCCTTTAGGGATAGGGTTAGGTTGTGTATTTGAGACCTTTCTTCCTTCTTCAGGAAGGCCTGGATTGCTATAAACTTCACACTTATAATGGCCTTTGCTGTATCCCATAGGTTTTGGGCTGTCGTGTTTTCATTTTCATGGGCTTCCATGTACTTTTTAATTTCTTCTTTAATTGACTGGTTAACCCATTCATTTTTTAGTAGGATGTTCTTTTATCTCCAAGTATTCATGGTCTTTTCAACTTTTTCTTGTGGTTAGTTTCAGGTTTCACAGCGTTGTAGTCTGAAAATATCATGGTATGATCTGAATCTTTGTGTACCTGTTGAGGGCTGATTTGTGACCCAGTATGTGATCTGTTCTGGAAAATGTTCCGTGTGCACTCAAGGAGAATATGTATTCTGCTTCTTTAGGTTGAATTTCTGAATATATCTCTTAAGTCCATCTAGTCCAGTGTGTCATTCAAAGCCATTGTTTCCTTGTTGATTTTCTGCTTAGATGATCTGTGCATTGCTGTAAGCTGGCTGTTAAATTCATACTACTATGGTATTATTATTGATGAGTTTCTTTATGTTTGTCATTAATTAATTTATATATTTGATGCTTTAAGTTGGGGCATAAAGAGTTACAATTGTTAGATATTTTTGTTGTTACAGTCTTTGTTTTAAAATCTAGTGTGTCTTATAGAAGTATGGCTACTCCAGCTTTCTTTTTTTTTTATATCCATTAGCATGATAGGTGGTTCTCCATCCCTTCCCTTTCAATCTGCAGGTATCTTTAGGTCTAAAATGAGTCTCTTGCAGGCAGCATATATATGAGTCTTGTTTTCTCATCCATTATGATACCCTATGTCTTTTGATTAGAGCATTTAGTCCATTTACATTTGGAGTCATTATTGGAAGATACTAATTTAGTGCCATTGTATTGCCTGTAGAGTTGGTGTTCCTGGTGATGTTCACCAGTTCTTCCTATTCTCTGTTTCTTTTCAGGTTTTTTGTTTTGTTTTCTTTTCTCCACTGAAATATTCCACCTTAAAATTTCTTGAAGGGCTGGTTTAGTGGTCACAAACTCCTTTAGTTTCTGTTTGGGAAACTCTTCATGTCTCTTTCTATTTTGAATGACAGCCTTGCTGGATAAAGAATTATTGGCTGCATATTTTTTCCAATTCAGCACATTGAATATATCCTGCCACTCATTTCTGGACTGTCAAGTGTCTAAGGACAGATCTGCTACAAACCTGGTTTGTCTTCCCTTGTAGGTTAAGGACTTTTTTTTCCCCTTGCTGCTTTCACAATTCTTTCCTTGTCTGTGTATTTTGTGAATCTGACTATGATATACCTTGGTGATGGTCATTTTTTTGTTTAATCTAATGGGAGTTCTCTGTGCTTCTTGGATTTTGATGTCTGGGTCCTTCCCCAGATTCAGAAAGTTTTCCGCCACAATTTGCTCACATAAATCATCTGCCCCTTTTTCTCTCTCTTCATGTTTGGGATTCCTATGATTCAGATGATGTTTCTTTTTAATAAGTCACTGAGTTCTCTAAGTTTTTGCCATGATCTTTTGCCTTGGTTTACCTCTTTTTTTCTACTTCATTGTTCTCCATAATTTTATCTTCTATATTACTGATTCACTGTTCTGCTTAGTCAATCCTTGCCATTGCAACATCCATTTGAGATTTGCATCTTGGTTATAGGATTTTTAACTTTGGCTTGAATAGATTTTAGTTCTTTTATCTCAGTAAAAAGGGAATATTTTATCTCTGTAAAAAGGGAATGTCTTTTATGCTTTTTTCAACCCTATTCTTATACGCATGCTTTAAGTTTTAGTTCAGACATCTTACTTATATCTGTGTTAATTAAATCCCTGGCCTGCATTTCTTCCTGTTAATTAAATTCCTGGCCTGCATTTCTTCCTGTTAATTAAATCCCTGGCCTGCGTTTCTTCCTGTTCTTTCTTTTGTGGTGAATTCTCTCATCTTTCATTTTGGAGGAAGAAAAAAATTAACAAAATTAAAATTAAAAAATTAAAAACAAAACAAATCAAATAAAGGAAGCTAGATCTTCGGTGTGTTTTGGTCTTCTTGTTGAAAGAAGCTTTATAGAATAGAGAAAAAAGGGAAAGGGAAGTGAAAAAAGTGAAGAAAAAGTTTTAAATTAAAACATGTAAATGATAAAATAGAATAAAATAAAGAAATAAAATGGAATATGAAATTTTTAATTAGAAAATTAAAAATTAAAAAATAATTTTCTCTTTCTGTATTCAAGAAAGAGGAAAAAAAAAGAAAGAAAAAACACAGTTAAAGCAAAAACAGGAGTAAAGAAAACAAACCGATAAATGAGCCAGCAAATGTAATGAAACCTGAATGAAGTTACATCAAGTTTCCCCTAGAACTGACACTTTGAAACACATTATAGTCTGGTTAGCTAAGCTGGTGGAGGAATTTGTGCTGGTGTTCTGGGGGATGTGCCTGGAAGGTGCAGTTGGGTGGGGTTTGGTATAACAGCTCCCTTCTCCACTAGGTGGCACTTCTTAGCATAGTGGGGTGGATCCGTGTGAGTATACACATGCCCATGCATGGTAGAGGTGAAAATGGTTTCACCCAACTACTTAGTCTATGATGCAGGAACTTCATGCTCTCACCAACTTGTGATCAAGCACACCTTTTTTGTCTCAGGCCTCTGTCAGCTCCCCACCTCTACCCTGTCTGTGTCCAAGCTGTCTGCCTACCAGACAGTACCTCCTGCCAGAGTTTTATCTTAGATGGGGTTGTGTTTCAAAACCCCACACTTCAGAGATCCCTGTGCCTTGGACCCATGCTGACTCTCTGGGGGTCTCACTGAGCAATGGCCAGACACCAGCTTTCCCCAGCAAACATTCATGTGATCACACAGGGGCAGAGGTTCAGAGATTTTGGCAAATCACAACACACAGCCAGCATAAGGTTTCACCACATTCTGGTGTCTTTCTCCCATTACCAGCAAATGTGGCTGCTCTATGGGATCTACCAGGACCTTTGCCCACACAGAAGCCATATGGCCTCTACCAAATGAACTCCAAGCAGAGGTACTGATATTCCCTGTGTGGCACATGGACCCCTCAGACCACACTGCCTGCTCCTGGGGATTCACCCTACTTCTTCACCAGAGCACTGCCAGGCAGTGAGCTCTGAACCTTCAGACTCTGAACTCCACTGTTTATAGAATCCAGGTGGTATTGAAACCCTCTCCTTTCTCCCCATCAATGGTTTTGGGGAACAGATTTCTTTTTCAGTCCCCTGCAAGTGTTTCCACTCTTTCTCTCAATCTTTCTCTCCAGCTACTTTCAGGGGGAAGGCTTTTCTTGTGCCATCCCAATGCACCACACTCTCCTCCATAATCTTTCTTGCTCTGTCCTCTTTCTGTGAAAATGGCTCCCTACACTCTGCAGCTTTTCTCTCCCCCAATTCACCTCTCCACACTGTGTACCTGCCAAGTTCTGTGACTCAATTTATGCATATTGTTGGGTTAATCCTCAGATCAATTTTGTAGGTGTTCAAAATGGTTTGGTGCTGGTCTAGCTGCGTTTCAAGGACAATACAAGATCAGGGTCCTCATACTTCTCCACCATCTTAACTCTTCTCTTAGGACTTTTATTTAATCAGGCCTATTTTAACAATCAAAGAACACCTAGTGAAAGGCCCAAACACTCCCCACCGCAAACAAGGAGTAACTCTGAAGAGGACTAACCTGGGGAAAAGACCAGCCAAATCACAATAGCAGAGTGCAAACAGCATACACTAAAAACATTTCCTGAACTGCTAAGCCCTGGACAGTATAAACCCCTTCTTAATATAACATTACACTCAGAATCAGGAAATATAACATGCTTTCCTAACATGCAAAAAACAGAAACTTAGACAAAATGAAAACACGGAGGAATTCTCCCCCAAAGAAAGATCAAGAAGAAACCAGAGTCGAGATATGCTCGAAACAGGTATAAGTAATATATCTGAACAATAATTTAAAACAAGAGTCATGAGAGTACTAGCTGGCTTGAAAAAAATCAAAGCATAAAAGACTCAAGGGAAGACCTTGCTGCAGATATAAAAGAACTAAAAACTAGTCAAGCCAAATAAAAAAATGTTATCACGGAGATGTAAAATCATCTGAATGTCATTGCAACCAGGATGAAAGAATCAGAGGATCAAATAAGTGATATAGAAGATAAAATTATGGAAAATAATGAAGCTGAAAAGTAGAGGGAAATAAAACTATTAGATCACAAGTATAGACTTTTTGAAATCAGCAATTCTTAAAAGCACAATAATATCTGTGTCATAGGAGTCTCAGAGAAGAAGAATGGGATAAAAGGGACAGAAGGTTTATTCAAACAAATTATAGCTGAGGACTTCTCAAATCTGGGGAAGGAAATAGGCATTCAAGTGCAACAGGCACAGAAAACTCCCCTTCCAAATTCACAAAAACAGGTCTACACCAAGACATATTATAGTAAAATTTGCAAAAGATAAAGATAAAGAGAGAATTCTGAAAGCAGTTAGGGACAAAAGGCCCTTAATCTACAGGAGTAGACACATAATGTTAGCAGAAGACCTCTCCACAGAAACCTGGTAGGTCAGAAGGGAGTTTCATGATATATTCAATATGCTAAACTGAAAATACACAACCAAGAATACTTTATCCATCAAGTCTGTCATTCAGAATAGAAGGAGAGAAAAAGAATTTCCAAAACAAATAAAAACTAAAGTTAATTAGTACTAACCCAGTTCTGCAGGAATTATTAAAGGGGACACTTTGAGTGGCAAAGAGAGACCAAAAGAAACAAAGACTAGAAAGTAACAGAGACAATCTATAGGAACAGCAAATTTAAAGGTAATACAATGATAGTAAATTCATACCTATTGATAATTACTCAGAATGTAAATGAACTAAATGCTCCAATCAAAAATATAGAGAAAGACAGATACCATATGTTTTCACTCTTATGTGGATCCTGAGAAACTTAACAGAAGGAGGAGGGGAAGGGAAAAAAAAGTTAGAGAGGGAGGGAGCCAAACCATAAGAGACTCTTAAAAACTGAGGATAAACTGAAGGTTGATGGGGGGTGGGAGGGAGGGGGAAGTGGGTGATGGGCATTGAGGAGGGCACCTGTTGGGTGCCCTGTTGGCACTGGGTGTTGTAAGGAAAACAATTTGACAATAAATTTCATATTAAAAGAAAAAAGAAAAATGTAGGAAATCAGAATGGATAAAAAAACCCCAAGACTCATCAATATGCTGCTTATAGAACACTCACTTTAGATTCAAAAAACCCTCCAGATTGAAAGTGAGGGGATAGAGAACAATTTCTCATGCTAATGGACATCAAAAGAAAGCTGGAGTACACATACTTATATCAGGCAAACTAGATTTTAAACAAAAGACTGTAATAAGAGATGAAGAAGGGCACTATGTCATAATAAAGGGGTTTACCCATCAAGAAGATCTAACAATTATAAATATTTATGCCCCCAACTTGGAACACCCAAATATATAAATCAATTAATAACAAACATAAAGAAACTTGTTGATAATAATACAATAATAATAGAGGACTTTAACACCCCACTTATAGCAATGGACAGATCATCTAAGCAGAAAATCAAGAAGGAAACAATGGCTTTGAATGACACATCAGACCAGATGGACTTAACAAATGTACTCAGAGCATTTAACCCTAAAGCAGAAGAATACACGTTCTTTTCAAGTGCACATGGAACATTCTCCAGAATAAAGCACATACTGGTTCACAAATCAGCCCTCAATGAGTACAAAAAAATCCAGATCATACCATGCATAATTTCAGACTTAAACCCTATGAAACTTGAAGTCAACCACAAGGAAAAAAAAATGGAAATACCACCAATACATGGATGGTAAAAGAACATCCTACTAAAGAACAAATGGTTTAGGAGAACCTAGGTGGCTCAGGCAGTTAAGCATCTGACTCTTGATTTTGGTTCAGATCATGAACTCAGAGTCATGAGATTGAGTCCCATATCAAGCTCCATCCTGGGCATAGGGCCACTTAAGATTCTCTCTCTCTTCCTCTCCCTCTACATCTCTTCCACACACACACTCTTTCTCTCTATCTCTCTATCTCTCTCTGAAAAAAAAAAAAAAGAATAAATGGGTTAAGCAGGAGATTAAAGAAGAAATTTTAAAAATACATGGTAGACAATGAAAATGAAACCACGGCAGTCCAAAACTTTTAGGATGTAGCAAAGACAGTCACAAGAAGGAAGTATATAGGAATGCAGGCCTTCCTCAAAAGGAAGAAAAGTCTGAAATACACAACCTAATGTTACACCTAAAGGAGTTGGGAAAAGAACAGCAAATAAAGGTCAAAAACCAGCACAAGAAGGAAAATGATACATATTGGAGCAGAAATAAATGATAGAGAAACAAACAAAAGTAAACCACAGTAGAACAGATCAATGAAACTAAGGGCTCGTTCTTTGAACAAATAAACAAAATTGATATACCCCTAGCTAGACATACAAAAAGAAAGGAGAAAGGACTCAAATAAATAGAATCATGAGTGAAAGAGGAGATATCACAACCAGCACTACAGAAATACAAACAATTATCAGAAAATATTATGAGCAATTATATGCCAACAAATTGAGCAATATGGGAAAAAATGGATAACTTCCTAGAAACACATAAACTACCAAAACAAGAAGAAATGCAAATTTTAAACAGACCCATAATCAGTAAAGAAATAGAATCAGTAATCAAAGATCTTCAAATAAATAAGAATCTAGGGCTGGATGGCTTCCCAGTGGATTTCTACCAAATATTTAAAGAAGAGCTAATACTTATTCTTTTCAACTGTTGCAAAAAATAGAAATGGAAGAAAAACTTCCAACTCATTCTATAAGGCCAGCAATACCTTGATTCTAAAACCAGACAAAAACCCCACTAGAAAGGAGTATCACAGAGCAATAACCTTGATGAACATCAATGCAAAAATTCTTAACAAGATACTAGCAAATCAAATTCAACAATACATTAAAAGAATTATTCATTGTGATCATGTGGAATTTATTCCTGGGATGCAGGAGTGGTTCAGTATTTGCAAATCAATCAACATGATACACCACATTAATAAAAAAAGAGATAAGAACTATATGATCGTCGTGTAGATGCAGAAAAAGCATTTGAAAAAATACAGCATCCTGTCTTGATAGAAACTCTCAAGAAAGAAGGGACAGAAGAAACATACCTGAACATCATAATGGCCATATATGGAAGGCCCACAACTAATATCCTCAACGGGGAAAAACTGAGAGCTTTACCTCGAAGGTGAAGAGCACAACAGGGATGTTCACTCTCACCACCGTTGTTCAACATAGTACTGGAAGTCCTAGCCTCGGCAGTCAGACAACAAAAAGAAATAAAAAGCATCCAAATCAGCAAGGAAGAAGTTAAACTTTTAGTCTTCAGAGATGGCATGATACTCCACAAGGAAATCCCAAAAGACTCCACCAAAATACTGATAGAACTAATACATGAATTCAGCTAAGTCGCAGGATATAAAATCAATGTGCAGAAATCGGTTGCAATTCTATTCACCAATAATGAAGCAGGAGAAAGAGAAATCAAGGAATCAATCCCATGTACAATAGCACCCCAAACCATATAATACCTAGGAATAAATCTAACCAAAAAGGTAAAAGACCTGTATCTTGAAAACTATAGAAAGCTTATGGAAGAAATTGAAGGAGACACAAAGAAATGGAAAAACATTTCATGCTCATGAATGTGAAGAACAAATACTGTTAAAATGTCGATACTACCCAAAGTAATCTACACATTCAATGCAATCCCTATCAAAATAACAGCAGCATTCTTCACAGATTAAGAACAAAGAATCCTAAAATGTGTGTGAAATCAGAAAAGACCCTGAATAGCCAAACCAACCTTTAAAAAAGAAAAGAAAATCTGGAGGTATCACAATACCAGACTTCACACTGTATTACAAAGCTATAGTCATCAAGACAATATGGTACTGACACAAAAACACATAGATCAGTGGGACAGAATAGAGAACCCAGAAATGGACCCACAGCTGTATAGACAACTAGTTTTTGACAAAGCAGGAAAGAATATTCAATTGGAAAAGGATAATCTCTTCAGCAAATGATGCTGGAAAACTGGACAGTGACATGCACAAAAATGAACCTGGACCACTTCTTACACCATAGACAAAAATAAATTCAAAATGGATGAAAGACCTAAATGCGAGACAGGAAACCATCAAAATCCTTCAGGAGAAAACAGGCAGCAACCTCTCTGACCTAGGCCAGAACAACTTCTTACTAGACAAATCTCAGGAGGCAAGGGAAACAAAAGCAAAAATGAACTATTGGGACCCCATCAAGATAAAAATCTTCTTCAAGCAAAGGAAACAATCAGCAAAACTAAAAGGCAACTGACAGAATGGAAGAAGATATTTTCAAATGACTTTTAAGTAAAGGAGTATTACCTAAAAATCTATAATTAACTTGTCACACTCAACACCCAAAAAACAAATAATCCAGTGAAGAAATGGGAAGAAGATATATAGACACTTTTCCAACATAGACATCCAGATGGCTAACAGCTAAATGAAGAGATGCTCAACATCACTTATCATAGAGAAATACAAATCAAAACTACAATGAAATATCACCTCACACCCATCAGAATGGCTAAAATTAACAACTCAGGAAGCAAAAGATGTTGGCAAGTATGTGGAGAAAGGGGAACACTTTAGCACTGTCGGTAGAATGTAAACTGGTGCAGCCACTCTGGAAAATGGTATGAAGGTTCCCCAAGAAATTAAAAATTGAACTACCTTATGACCCAGAAATTACACTACTAGGTATTTATCCAAAGGATACAAAAATGCTGATTCAAAGGGGCACAGGCACCCCTGTTTATAGCACCATTATCAACAATAGCCAAATTATGGAAAGACCCCAAATGTCCATCGACTGATGAATGAAGATGATGTGGCATATATATACAATGGAATATTACTCAACATTCAAAAAGAATGAAATCTTGCCATTTGTAACAATGTGGATGGAACTTCTTTTGCTAACCAAAATAAGTCAATCAAAGAAAGATAAATATCCCATGATTCACTCATTTGTGGAATTTAAGAAACAAAACAGATTAACATAGGGGAAGGAAAGGAAAAATAAGATACAAACAGAGAAGGAGCCAAACCATAAGAGATTCTAAAATACAAAAATAAACTGAGGGTGCCTGTAGAGGAGTTAAATGAGGCCAAAAACTAATGGGTGATGGGCATTAAGTAGGGCACTTACTGGGATGAGCACTGTGTGTTATATGGATGTGTTGAATCACTGAGTTCTACTCCTGAAACCAATACTACAGTGTATGTTAACTCACTTGAATTTAAACAAAAAAATAAATAAAATAAAAACAAAAAAATTATTTTTCCTTTTTTCTTTTTGTACTTGTTCTTAAAATAGCCATTAATCTCAGTGTCAGGAATATAACAGGCTTTCCTAACAATCACACACAGACACAAAAACAGTGATCCAGACAAAATGACAAAATGGAGGAATTCACCCCAAAAGAAAGAACTAGTGTCATAGACTCTGGGTCTAAAGTTCTTTCTTGTCCAGCAAGAAAGCGGAAGTGGGATTAAAATGTAAGAGATGGCTAATGTCCAGAAAAAGACAAGAGCCCCAAATAAGGGTCCTTGCTCTGTATTTATTAAGATCAGAAAGCCCACAAATGTGATAGGCATGCACAGACAATGAATCTGGAACATTAACTCATGGGCATGAGGGAAAGGAGGTTTGAAGATATATGGTGTTAGGGGTTTGGGTCAATATAAACCAAATTCCTGGTGACAGGCAGATGGGTGTTAATGGCAGACAAGAGGCACTGTGTTTGTTTATCTTAGTCAGCCTAGGGGATAAGACAGCTGGACTGTGCAACCTCAAGGTTAACAAGAAACCTTTCTCTTGCTAATTAGCTCCCCTCCAGGCAGCTTCACAGGCAGAGGTCTATAGCCCTATTTACCTGTTTACCTAATTTGGTCCTTCCTTCCTGTGAAAGCAGCTTTCTGCTATAGTGCTAAATTGGGGGATGTATCTGCACTGAATATTTAATCTTATTTACCTCATATACCTTTGTATTGGGGCCTTTGCTCTGCCCTCTCTATCCTGGGGGCCTTTGTCCCCCCCCACTCTATCCTGGGGGATCCCCCCATACCTATTTAGCTAATCTTGCTTACCCAAACTTGGGTGTGAGCATCCTATGGCTTTGTAATTCTTTATGCCTTGTTAACCCATCAGTGCAGGCTCAGGGAATTCCTAAGCTTATTGCCCACAAACTAGAAGTCACAGCCAATGATTTAATTAACACAGATATAGGTAAGATGTCTGAAATAGAATTTTTAAAGATAATCATAAGGGTATGAGCTGGGCTTGAGAAAAGTGCAGGAGACACTAGAGAATTCCTTACTGCAGACATAAAAGAACTAAAAAGTAGTCGGGATTAAATTTAAAAAATACTATAACCAAGATGCAAAACCAAATGGATGCAATGAAAATGAGGAAGGAGTGATGCAGAGGAATTAATCAATAAGAAGATAAAATTATGGACCATAATGAATCAGATTAAAACAAGGAAAGAAAGATATTGGATGATGAATGTAGACTTAGGGAACTCAGCAACTCCTTATAGCATAATAACATTTGTATCATAGGAGTCCCAGAAGAAGAAAAGAGAGAAAAAGGAACAGAAAGTTTATATAAGCAAATTATAGCTGAAAACAATGGCTATCCAAATCCAAGGGGCACAGAGAACCCCGATTAAATTCAACAAAAGCTGTCCATCGTGAAAACATACCATAGTCAACTTCACAAAATATGCAGGCAAGGAAAGGATACTGAAAGCAGTATTGGGAAAAAAGACCTTAACCTACAAGGGAAGACAGATCATGTTCAGAGCAGATCTTTCCACAGAAACTTGACAGGCCAAAAGGAAGAGGTATGATATATTCACGTGCTGAATGGAAAAATATGTAGCTGAGAAAACTTTATCCAGCAAGGAATTCATTCAAAATAAAAGGAGAGATAAAGAATTTCCCAGACAACAAAAACTGAAGGAGTTCATGACCACTAAACCAGCCCTGCAGGAAATATTAAAAGGAACTCTTTGAGTGGGAAAAAAAGACCAAAAGCAACAAAAACCAGAAAGGAACTGAGAACATCACCAGAAACACCAACTTTATAGGTAACACAATGGCACTAAATCCATATCTTTCAATAATCACTCTGAATGTAAATGGACTAAATGCTCCAATGAAAGGAAATAGGGTATCAGAATGGATTTATAAAAAAATAAGACTTATCTATATTTTGCTTGCAAAAAACACATTTTAGACTTGAGGACACCTGCAGATTGAAAGTGAGGGGATGGCGAACCATCTATCATGAAAATAGATGCCAAAGAGAAGCTGGAGAGGCCATACTTATATAAGACAAACTAAATTTTAAAACAAAGACTGTAACAAGAGATGAAAGGCATTATATCATAATTAAGGGGTGTATCCACCAAGAAGATCTAACAATTATAAATATTTATGCCCCAACTTGGAACACCCAAATAAGTCAATTAATAGCAAACATAAAGAAACTCACTGGGGGGCACCTGGGTGGCTCAATCGGTTGATTGTCCAACTTCAGTTCAGATCACGATCTCGCGGTCTGTGGGTTCCAGCCCCACATCGGGCTCTGGGCTGTCAGCTCAGAGCCTGGAGCCTGCTTCGGATTCTGTGTCTCCCTCTCTCTCTGCCCCTCCCCCGCTCATGCTCTGTCTCTCTGTCAAAAATAAATAAATAAATAAATAAATAAACATTAAATAAATAAACATTAAAAAAATTAAAAAAAGAAAAGAAACTCACTGGTAATAATACAATAACAGTAGGGGATTTTAACACTTCACTTAGCAAGGGACAGATCATCTAAGCAGAAAATCAAAGAAAACAATGGCTTTGAATGACACATTGGATGGACTTAACAGATAAATTCCGAACATTCCACCCTAAAGCAACATAACACACATTCTTCTTGAGTGCACACAGAACATTCTCCAGAATAGAACACATACTGGGTAACAATCAGGCATCAACCAGCACAAAATTATTGATTATATCGTGCATATTTTCAGACACAATGCTATGAAACTTGAAGACCACCACAAGAAAAAAATTGGAAATACCAAATATACATGGAGGTTAAAGAAAGAATTGGTTAACCAGTATAAAAGAAGAAATAAAGAAGTACATGGAAGTCAATGAAAATGAAAACACAACAGTCCAAAACCTATGCTATGCAGCAAGTCAGTCTTAAGGAGGAAGTATACTGCAATATAGGCCTACATCAAGAAGCCAAGAAGCAAGAAAGGTAGAAAATACATAACATAAACGAATACCTAAAGCAGCTAGAAAAGGAACAGCAAATAAAGCCTAAATCCAGCACAAAGTGGGAAATAATAAAGACTAGGGCAAAAATAAGTAGTGTAGAAACAAACAAAAAAGAGTAGCACAGATCAATGAAACTAAGAGCTGGTTCTTCAAAAGAATTAATAAAATTGATAAACCTCTAGTCATACATCTCAAAAAGAGAAGAGAAAGGACCCAATAAATAAACCACGAATGAAAGGGGTGACATTACAACCAACATCACAGAAATATAAGTAATTATAAGAGAATATTATGGAAAATTATATGCCAACAAACAGGACAATCTAAAATAAATGGATACATTCTTAGAAACATACAAACTACCAAACCTGAAGCAGAAGGAAATAGAAAATTTGAACACACCCACAACAAGAAAAGAAATTGAAACTGTTATCAAAAAATTCCCCCCCAGGGGCGCCTGGGTGGCTCAGTCGGTTGAGCGTCCGACTTCGGCTCAGGTCATGATCTCATGGTCTGTGAGTTCGAGCCCTGCGTCGGGTTCTGTGCTGACAGCTCAGAGCCTGGAGCCTGCTTCAGATTCTGTGTCTCCCTCTCTCTCTGACCCTCCCCCGTTCATGCTCTGTCTCTCTCTGTCTCAAAAATAAATAATAAAACATTAAAAAAATTCCCCCCCAAAAAACAAAAGTCCAACACCAGATGGCTTCCCAGGGGAATTCCACCAAACATTTAAAGAAGAATTAATGCTTCTTCTTCTTAAACTGTTCAAAAAAAAAAAAAAAAAAAATATATATATATATATATATATATATATATATAAATCGATATAAATCGAAGGAAAACTGTCAAACTTAGCCTATGAGTCTGGCATTACTGGATTCCAAAACCAGACAAAGACCCCACTAAAAAAGAGAATTACAGGCCAATATCCCTGATGAATATGGATGCAAAAATTCTCAACAAGATACTAACAAAATGAATTGTGAGACTCATTCTCAAGTGAGATTTATTACTGAACTGCAGGACTGGTTCAATATTCACAAATCAGTTAAGGGGATATGCCACACTATTTAAAGAAAGTATAAGATCCATATGATCCTCTCAATAGATGCAGAAAAATATTTGACAAAATACAACATCCATTCTTGATAAACACCCTCAACAAAGTAGGGATATATGGAATATACCTCAACGTCATAGAGGCCATATACGTAAGACTCACAGTTACTGTATTCTCAATGGGGAAAAACTGAGAGCCTTTCCTCTATGGTCAGGAACAAGACATGGATAACCACTCTCACCATTGCTATGTAACATCATACTGGAAGTCTTAACCTCAGCAATCAGACAATAAAAAGAAGTAAAGGGCATAAAAATTGGCAAGGAAGAAGTCAAATGTTCACTATGTGCAGATGACATAATATTCTACGTAGAAAAGCCAAAAGAATCCACCAAAAAATTATTAGAACAAATACAGGAATTCAGCAAAGTCACAGGATACAAAATCAACATGCAGAAATCTGTTGAATTTCTATACACTCATAATGAAGTTGCAGAAAAAGAAATCAAGGAATCTATCCCATTTTCAATGGCACCAAAAATGGTAGGATACCTAGGAATAAACCTAACTACAAAGGTAAAAAAAACTGTACTCTTAAAATTATACAAGATTTATTAAGATATGGAAGAGGACACAAAGAAATGGAAAAGCATTCTATACTCATGGATTGGAAGAACAAACATTGTTAAAATGTCTATACTACCCAAGCAATCCTGAAAAAGAAAAACAAAACTGGAGGCATCACTATTCCAATTTTCAAGCTGAATTACAAAGCTGTAGTCACCATGAAATACGGTAATGGCACAAAAACAGACACCTAGATCAATGGAACAGAATAGAAAACCCAGAAATGGACCCACAACTAAATGGTCAACTCATCTTTGACAAAATCAGGAAAAAATATCCGATGGAAAAAAGATAGTCTCTTCAACAAATGGTGTTGGGAAAACTGGATGGCAACATGCAGAAGAATGAAACTAGACCCCTTTCTTACACCATACACAAACTTAAACTCAAAATGGATGAAAGACCTAAATGTGAGACAGGAAACCATCAAAAGCCTAGAGGAGAATACAGGCAGCAATCTCTTTGACCTCAGCCATAGCAACCTCTTACTAGACATGTTGTTGGAGGCAAGGAAAACAAAAGCAAACATGAACTATTGGGACTTCATCATGATAAAAAGCTTCTGAACAGCAAAGAAAAAAATCAACAAAACTAAAAGGCAGCCTACAGAATGAGAGAAGATATTTGCAAGGGTTAGTATCCAAAAATATAAGGAACTTCTCAAACTCAAAACCCAAAAAACAAACAACCCAGTTAAGACATGAGCAGAAGACATGAATAGACACTTTTCCAAAGAAGACATCCAAATGGCTAAGAGACACATGAAAAGATGTCAACATCACTCATCATCAAGGAAATACACATCAAAACCATGATGAGATATTACCTCACACCTGTCAGAATGGCTAAAATTAGCAACACAGGAAACAGCAGATGTTGGTGAAGATGTGGAGAAAAGGGAACCTTCTTACCCTGCTGGTGGAAATGCACTCTGGTGCAGCCACTTTGGAAAACAGTATGGAGGTTCCTCAAAAAACTAAAATTAGAATTATCCTACTATCCAGCAATTGCACTATTAGGTATTTACCTAAAGGGTACAAAAATACAGATTTGAAGAGATACAAATTTTCAGCCATAGCCAGACTATGGAAAGAACTCCAATGTCCATTGACTGATGAATGGATACAGAAGATGTGGTATATATTCACAATGGAATATTACTCAGCCATCAAAAAGAATGAAATCTTACTAATTACCATTAGTAATGGTGTGGATGGAGCTAGAATGTATTATGCTAAGCAAAATAAGTCAATCAGAGAAAGACTAATATATGATTTC
Source organism: Panthera leo (assembly GCF_018350215.1). NCBI lineage: Eukaryota > Metazoa > Chordata > Mammalia > Carnivora > Felidae > Panthera > Panthera leo. The sequence goes on along the minus strand of NC_056684.1, from coordinate 28,305,187 downwards.
ACTTATATGTAGAATTTAAGAAAAAAACAGGTAAATACATGGGAAGGGGGTGGGAATTGAGAATAGAGGGAGACAAACCACAAGAGACTCTTAACAATAGAGAACAAACTGAGGGTTAATGGAGGGAGCTGGTGGGAGATTGGCTAGATAGGTGATGGGTATTAAGGAGGGCACTTGTTGTGATGAGCACTGGGTGTTGTATGTAAGTGATGAATAAATGAATTCTAGTCCTGAAACCAATATTGCATTATATGTTAACTACCTGAAATTTAGATTTTAAAAATAATACATTATATAATATATATAAGATACAAAGTATGCATTAATCAACTATTTGTGTTATTTGGTAAGGCTTCTGGTCAATAGTAGCTATTAGAAGCTGTTGAGCAGTCAAAAGTTTTACCGGGATTTTCAACTGTATGGGGCCAGGCACCCTGAACCTCCATATTGTTCAAGGGTCAACTGTATATACTATTGGCATAATTTTATAGTATAGTTTTGCTGTGCAATACATATAAGCTGAACAGCATTAGAAAATGAATGAAACCCACTGGATGTGCAAGGGTCAAATTGAATAGCACATGTTGTGCACACCAGGAGTGATAGTCAAATGATACAGAGTGGTTCTGCATAGAGTGGTTGAATCACAAACAAGTTTGAGGGGTATGGTATTTGGTTGGGAAATTGCTGATGAGCAGGAATTTGAAATCAACAGCACAACCCGGGTTGAAAATGTGATGACTCACAATGGGTATGAGGCATATAGACTGGATAACACAATTGGTTTGCAAATTATTAGGTGCATAGAACATCTAAATGTATAAGGAGTCAAGTTAGAATGATGTAGAATGGGTAAGCAAGAAGTTGTTATTTCTCTATAAGTTATAGTTAAATGGCACAGTGTGTATGCAAAGTACAGAAATGGAGAAAACAGCCTGGTTATGCATCAGATGCCAGGTGAATTCTACAGAGGGAGCTCAGGCAGGTGGTTTTTGGGGGGTGGATGGGACTGGGATCATCCAGGGACACAGCCATAAGGCTGCTAGAAGCCATGCTAGCATTTGGTCAAATCTCTTAGTGCAGTGGTTTAGATGGAGTTGTTATATGCCAAGATTTCTACAATCCTCACCCCAGGGCCTCCCAGGATGCCCTGTTTCCACCAGCACAGGGGCGGGTGGGTCCCACGCAGGGGTACGGGTGGGCTTGAACAAATCCCATGGTCATCCCTCTCCAGCCAGATCGTTCCAGTCCTCTAGGAAATATTTTTTGAGGTGCTGCCAATCCTAGGAGTAAGAAGCCAGTCCCAGGAACCCTTTCCAGGCCTCCCTGCATGGTCCAAATGGACCTGGAAACATTTTCTAGAGGGTCATGTGATGACAAGGGTCCATGTGGGACTATGGCCAGACCACTGACTCTTCCACAGACGTCTCTGACTGGACACTCCAGAGACATGAAAAATATTTAAAAGGCACATCTGACCACCTAACCACACCCAGGACTGTGGCCAAAACCATGCTATCACTGGGCCTCCCTTTCCATCCCAAGCTTTTCACTGCCTTCAAGTGGGACTAAGAAAAAATTTCAAGAGGCCTATCTGGTAGCCAGGCCTCTCACAGGACTATGTTTGGGCCCCAGCACCATCCCATGCCATAGACCCAGTGCCATAGACAGGACTTAGAAACGTTTTCCACGGGCACATCAAGTGATGAGGGCCCACACTTGACCATGGTCAGGACACCTCCACAGAGCTTCCTAGACACCCAAGCTGTGCTTGTCACCAAAGAGAGCTTAGGAAATTTGTTGGGTGGTGCTTTCAATGACTGGCCCTACACAAGACCTCAATGAGCATGGGGTGCAATCTCAGAGTGTAGCTGACCTGCCTGCAGTGTTCCTTTCTCTGGTGAGGGATATGAAAATATTCAGAGGGCTGAGATAAGCAGGCCCACATAGGAAACCGCCAGGCATGGGCAACCCCTTTTTGGTTCTTACTGGCCCCCATCATTGGAGTGGGCCTTGGGAATGTTTGGGGAGTGCCTTATGTGACTGGGTCCCATGCAGGGCCACAGCTGGGTTATAGACACCCACCTAAGACCTCTCTGGCCAGCTTGGACCAATCCCCATTTGTCAGAGGCATCTGACAACCATGGCCAAGACCAAGGTGCCCTGCTGAGTTCCCCATGTCAGTCACAGGCTGATGTCCACCTCCAGAGAGGAACATAGAAAAAGTTTCTGGGGGCACATCAAAACCTAGACCTCATGAAGCACCCTCCCTGGGCAGCCCTTACTGGCCACCAGTACCCACATTCTCCAGAGGGGATATCCAGAGGCCATCCAATGACCAGATCCACACAAGACCAGGGCCTGATCCTTAGTGCACTCACAGGCCTCCGTGGCAGGATGTTTTTATCTCAGCCACTGGAGGTGGGTTGAGAAACATTTTGGGGAGGCACCTCTTTACTTAGGAATCAAGTATCAGCTCAGGTCAACAGGAAGGCACAACAGGTCACCCCAGTTCTAGTATGATCCCACTTGGGAGACTAGAAGCTGAATGCACATTCTGAAAATGTTTATGCCTCCCTCCAAAGGGGAAACCACCAGGGAAGTCCTGGTATAGAAGGGCACCATGGGCCTGGCTGTGGCCTTTCCTGGGAACTTTGGAGGCACCCCCAAAACATTTCTAAGTCTCTAGCATGGAAAGGCTTGAGAAGGCCAGCAAGTCCTCAAGAAGGAGCTCTGATGGGTCATGGTATTAGGAACCCCACCTGAAAAGTTTCTAATTCCCCCTTCACAAACCAGGACCAGTCCACTTAGTACAGACAGGTCTGGGGAGTGCACTCTGGGCTGGCCACAAGTCCCACATGAGTCCTGGTCATTGACTGTATCTCCCAAGAACATTTCCAGTTTCTCCTCCAGAGGTGAACATTGCCTCAGGTTGGCCATGGATGAAGAGAAGGGCATTGCAACTCCTCCAAATTTTTGTAAGTTCCCTCCAGAAGCCACTACAGACTTGGGTGGGCATGCAGGTCTGCAATAGGCATCCCCGGATTGGCATAGTCCCGTGTGTGGAACATTTGACAGAGATAATCCTTAAATATTTCTAAGTCCCTCCAAGTGGTGGGAGGGGGTCATGGGACAAGATGGACAAGTGGGATAAGGATGGTGCCTTTGGCCAGGCTGTAGTCATGCATGGAGCCCAGTCTTTGCATGCACTTCCAGAAAATTTATCTAAGCACCATACTGGAGGGCAGCACTGATCCAGGTCAGCAAGGGACAGATGGCAGTATTCCTGGCCTGTTTGCTGTCTATCTTTCATATGTACTTCCCAAAAACTGTTTCCATGTCCATTGCCAAAGGGGTGACCAGCTAGGGCCAGACTTAGAGGTCTACAGAAGATGTCTGTAGGCTTATGGTGTTTTGAATGGAACTCAGTCATCTAAGGCACCTTGGGAAAATTATTTCAACTCCCCTTTCAGAAAAGAGATGCTAACCCAGGCCAACCAGAGAAGCCCAGGAAGAGTGGCTCAATCTTTAAGAAGTCCAAGTCACGGGGAGTGACCTGTGGAAAGTTTTCTAAGTCTCCCTCCAAAGGTCAAGACCAACTGGCTGGACAAAGAAATAGAGACACATGTAAGCATATGCATATACTTTGATTTTTAGAGATGTACAGAAAGCAATTAGATTATAGGTTTGGGGTCCTGAGAAAAACGTGAACTACTTACACAGATTTGAGAGTGATAAATGTACAGACGACAGGTGAAACTGGAGTAGAAAAGACTGCTCAAGAATAGAGTAAAAATTCCCTTTCATAGAAGCATCTAATACTATGATTTTCTCCTTCTTGTAAGATTTGTGTAATCATGTGCAGTCTATGTTTTCGGTAGTTGCTATGGTGTCTGAATGGTCTGCCCAAAATTTATATGTTGAAATCTATTAAGTTGAAATTTATTAATCTATTAAATCTATTAATCTATCCAGTGATGATGGTATTAGGAAGTTGGGCCTTTGAGAGGTAATCAGGTCATAAGGACAAAGCCGTTATGAATGGGATTAGTACCCTTATAAAAATAGAGACCCTAATGAACTCCCTTGCCCCTTTCACCATGTGAGGACACCCTCACCCAACCCCATGCTGGCACCCTCATTTTGAATTTCAGCCTCCAGAATTGTGAGAAATAAATTCTGTTGTTTATAAGCTACCCAGTCTATAGTATTTTGTAACAACAGCCCAAATGGACTGACAGTGGTATATCAACTATTACTACAGTAAAACAATGTAATAAATCACATGAAACCCTACCAGATCCCTAAAAGAAAACATAAAGAAGTCCATGTAACAGGTTTTGGAATAGTTAGATGCAATATTGAACAGAAACAGTTCAGGGGCACCTGGGTGGCTCAGTTGAGCTTCGGACTCTGGCTCAGGTCATGATCTCACAGTTCCTGGGTTCCAGCAACACATCAGGCTCTGTGCTGACAACTCAGAACCTGGAGCCTGCTTCAGATTCTGACTCCCTCTCTGCCCCTCCTCCCCCCTCAAAAATAAATAAAAACTTTTTTTTTTAAATGAACAGAAACGGTTCACAGGTACAGTTTTAACTACTGAACTGTATTTTAGTAATTTAATTAGTGAACTGTATTTCAGTAATTTAATTACTGAATTTTAAGTACTGAACAACAAAGACATACTCCATCTTTAATCAACAGGAATTATAAAGTCCTTTGGCAGCTCCCAATCACAAGCCAGTGAGAGCAGAAGGAGCAGCGCTCAGCCTGTCTGCCTCTGCCAGACAAGCCACTTTGCTGACACTTGCTGTAGTGAGGACCATGTAGTGTGTCCTGTGTAGACAGAGGGAAACTGAGAGATCATTAGAGATCACCTCTAGAAGGAGAAACTGAAGCTTGGATAAGAATGGACAATTAACTGGTCACGGTACCTGAAAAGGTAGGTGCGAATGAGGACTAATGGCTGTTCTCCAAACATCGTAAATTAAACCACCAACCAAGGTTAGCCAGAGATTATTATTAATCTGACTAACAGTAACGGTTATTTCTTTGAGGACGCTCCTAAATGTACTCAAGGTGAAACTGGAAAACGCACGCAAGAGCGTCCTACAAGAATCAGCAAGGACACAACCAGGCAGGAGCTAGAATTCGAACTCTCGCGACAGCGGCAGGAACCTCTCCGAGGAGCAAAGCGGTGGGAGCGTGAACTCTCGCGAGAGCAAGGAACAACCTCACGGAAGGGCGTCGTTGTGGAAGTTAGAGCAGTATGTTCCGGCCCGCGCCGTCTTGGAGCCAACTGGACCCACAGCAGGAGCGCGACGTTCGCGAGCTCATTCGCCATGTGGCTGGCCTTCAGGATGAGGCGGACCCCAACTTCCAGCTCGCCCTGCACTTTGCCTGGTCCAACTTCAGGTGTGGGGTGCGGCTCCGGGGCCGAGGCTGGGAACAGGAATGGGTCAAGGGGTATCCGGGCGCGCGGCCGTGTTTCCGACCGTCATGCGCGCTGCCTCCCAGGAGCTTGGTGCTCTAGTGTCCTTTGGATCCCTGTCGCGTGTGACAAACGCATAATGAAACAGTGGGTTTTGGGTTGTTAAGGGTCGGCCTTACCCTTAGAAGCGCACTTCTGGGGAAGGGGTTTGTGTCTCTCATGTTCCTTCTTCCACTCTCTTCGCTTAGCGCTGTGCACTGCGCAGCAAACATTTTTTGAATGAGTAGGTAAATGAAGTTTTAGAGCAAAATAATGGTCAAACCCTACTTAACACTGTATTCTTACTCCCTACCCCTTATTTACTCCCTACCCCTTATTGAGCCACTCCAGATCTCTCTTACCTTGGTCTTGTGTTTTTGTTTTTGTTTTTTTTTTCTCTTTTCAAAACGCACAGCATAGTACACTGGATAACTTGTATGTTGTTTACTGTTTGTCTCCTCCACCCCTCCTTCCAGCTAAAATGTAACTTCCATGAGGGTAGGGATAATGGTTTGTTTTGTTCATTTCTTATCCCAACACTTGGAATAGTTCCTGGCACATAGTACACTAAGCCACCATGTAATACAATTTCTAATACAGTGTCTCATGTAATTTCTCGAGATTTATGAAGTCAGAGCTCCTATTTTTATTTATGGAAGATGTAAATTAGACAGTACTGTTATGATCATTACCTATAATAGAATTATTACTAAAAGAATGTTCATCCATGTTAATATTTGCCTATTTAATTTCAATAGAAATGGTTTTTCAGTTTCTGTATTCTTGATCATCAACCTTAATCATACATACAGTGCCTACTTGGTTTATAATGAGAACAGACAATGAGTCTAAAAGCCTGCCAAGTTTCTGAAATAATGAGTTCAGTTCTTAAGCGTAACCTATAAATATAACAATGTCTGAATAGGTCATATAAGACAGAAATTTAAGTGCTGTACCCCAAATAATTTCTCTATTAGTTAATATGTCAATGGCAGTAGGTAGCTGGACATCATTTTAGACTTCAGAGAGACATTAGAAGTTACTGTCTCACATTGAGAAACTAAGTGATAAAGGGATGTTCTCTATTCAGCCATTTACTGGAATAGAATTAGATATATATTTTTAGTGGTGTAAATTATTTCTTTTAAATACAGATTGTTGTCTTTGATACTAAAAATTAGAAAGTGAGTTGAATGAGCTATATGATGCTTTAATCCATGAGAAAAATGAACAATACATGTTTGCTTTTTTAAAATTTTGTTTATTTTTGAGAAAGAGAAAAAGAATGAGTGGGGGAGGGGCAGCGGGGGGATGGGGGGGGGTAACAGAGGATCTGAAGTGGCCTCTGGACTGACAGCAGAGAGCCCCATGCAGGGTTCAAACTCATGAACCGTGAGATGGAAGTCAGATACTTGACTGACTGAGCCACCCAGGTGTCCCATGTTTGTTTGTTTGTTTTTTTCTTTTTTAAATTGTGGCCATGTTCTAAGGCCCTAGAAATTCAGAGATGAGTGAAATATAGCCTCTATCCTAAAGGAAGACAGGTCTACATATGATATAGAATTGGAGTTTTTAATCTGAGAGCCTGTAGAATTCAGGTGTTACGAACTTGGACAAGAAAAAATTACACTAACCTCTAACTAAAAACTGGCATTTCCTCAAATTACAAATAAAAGCAACAAGCAATAATAATTTACCTAGGACTGTGTCACAGGTAGAAATCACATAGTTCACATCATAAAGTTGTGGCAGATATTTTCAAATATTTTTTGCTGTTGCTTTACTGATAATTGTGGATCCATTGCTAGATCTTGTTATTTAATGCTTTAATAAATGTCTCATTATATCACAAACTTTAAAAGGTACTTCACAACCATATTTCAGTAGGCTTGGGTTTTTTTGTATTTCATCTCACTGGCACCTGGGTGGCTGAGTTGGTTAAGCATCCGACTTTGGCTCAAGCCATGATCTTGCAGTTTGTGAGTTCAAGCCCCGTGTCAGGCTCTGTGCTGACAGCTCAGGGCCTGGAGCCTGCTTCAAATTCTGTGTCTCCCCCCACTCCCCGCCCCTCCCCCTCTCGTGCTCGCTCTCTCTCTCTCTCTCTCTCTCTCACATAAACAAACATTAAAAAAATTTTTTTAAACATTACTTTGAGAAGTAATGTTTCATAAATTCATAAAGCCTAAGCTTCACTGGGCTTCACTATGGCATAAAAAGATTAGGAACCCCTGCTATAGAATGTGCTATACTGACTTAGATACAAGGCATTATGGGAAGATGAAGGAATCAGAGGACAAAGGAGGCTAAGGATGACCTGTGCTTGAGCAGTTTCTGAGATGCAGTGGCTGTTTGCCTGGGTGGTAGAGGTGATACAGGGAGAGAGGTGCACTCCTGGAAATATCTTGCCGAATATAGGGTGACTATGGGAATATAGAGGGCTCTGAGACTGGTCTACTTAGCTATATGACAAGGTTCACCTAAGAATTGCATTTTCTCTTTTAGATTTCATCATTTCTTGGATGTTAACAGCCACAAAGTAGAAAAAACAATAGAAGGGTAAGTTAGTTTCATATATATGTACATATTCAAAAATATATGCATTTTCTTATAAATCTTTCTATTAATGTAAGTTTATAACTGTCAGTTTACTTTTAAATATATTTTAGAATTTATGAAAAATTCATCATTCATTCTGATCTCAGCAAAGCTGCTAGTTGGAAGAGATTAACTGAGGAATTTCTAAATGCATCTCTTCTGAGCATAAAGGAAATAAAGGTATGCATTATATTGTGAGATCTCTTTTATATTTTACCATTTCTAATCGGTTATCATCAACTTGTTTCTGTTACTATTTAAACATTTATTTTACAATTATGATTGGAGCAGAGTCTTCTGGAAATTGACTTAAGCATTGTCATCAAACCCAGTGTGCCTCAGGCTTGTGATCCAGGAAAAAGCATGTTCTTGTGTAATCATCTTCTTAGCCCAACCTACTGTGGAGATTGAGATCAGAGATTGGCACAAATAATAACACTGTCTGGCTGTCTTAAAATTTTAAATGGCTTTTCAGCACTGGGTAATAATAACTACCTATGTAATGCCTACTAGATGCCAGGTGCTGTCCTCAGCACATTCACATTCAATTGTGGGTTCCTAAGATCACCCTTAGACTTGGTGATTCACTGTAAGGATTCACAAAACTTTAAAAACGCTGTTATCCTCACTGTTAACAGTTTATTACAGTAAGAGAATACAGATTTAAATTGAGCAAAGAAAAAAGATACATAGGATAAAGTCCAGAAGAAACCAAGAATAAGCTTCTAGGTATGCCTTCCCATAAGAGTTGTATGAGGATGCACTTAATTCTCCCAGTGATAATGTATGACAGCACATGCAAAGTGTTGCAGACGAAGGAAGCCCATCTGAGCCTCGGTGTCTAACATTTTTGTTGGGGGTCAGTCACGTGGATGTGCAATGCACATGTGGCTGACCTTAGTTCCTCAGTCTCCAGCCTCCCGCAGAGGTCAAACCAAGGACCTCAAGCATAAGAAAATACATTCACAGGGGCGCCCCGGGTGGCTCAGACAATTGAGCATCCATCTTCGGCTCAGGTCATGATCTCACAGCTCATGAGTTCGAGCCCCACATCAGGCTCTGTGCTGACAGCTCAGACCCTGGAGCCTGCTTCAGATTCTGTGTCTCCCTCTCTTTCTGTCCCACTCATGCTCTCAGGAGCTAGTCAAGGGTGAGTTGTCCTGAGACCTTTGAGATATTCAGAGTTTGGGCAACTCAGGCTTCCTGAGTAAACCCTTTATTATGCACATACATTAACTCATCTTCACAATAATTTCTGTGAGATATTCTGTAATTGTTAGGTTTTACCTTTGTCTACACTGTGGGAAGTGGTAAGGAAGAGAGCTTTCTTCTTTGTAAGGAAGAGAGCTTTAAAAAATTTTTGAAACTATCGGAAACTAAGGAAAGGCTATAAAAGTATTTCTGGAAAAAAGAGCTGCAGTGCTCTGAATCCATGCCCTGAGAGTTAGGAACACTTGTGTGTAGGGAAATACAAATCAAAACCACAATGAGATACCACCTTACACCTGTCAGAATGGCTAACATTAACAACTCAGGCAACAACAGATGTTGGCAAGGATGCAGAGAAAGAGGATCTCTTTTGCGTTGTTGGTGGGAATGCAAGCTGGTGCAGCCACTCTGGAAAACAGTATGGAGGTTTCTCAAAAAACTAAACATAGAACTACCCTACAACACAGCAGTTGCACTACTAGGCATTTATCCATGGGATACAGGTGTGCTGTTTTGAAGGGACACATGCACCCCCATGTTTACAGCAGCACTATCAACAATAGCCAAAGTATGGAAAGAGCCCAAATGTCCATCAATGGATGAATGGATAAAGATGTGGTATATATATACAATGGAGTATTACTTGGCAATCAAAAAGAATGAAATCTTGCCATTTGCAACTATATGGATGGAATTGGAGGGTATTATGCTCATTGAAATTAGCCAGCCAGAGAAAGACAAAACTCATATGACTTCACTCATATGAGGACTTTAAGAGACAAAACAGATGAACATAAGGGAAGGAAAACAAAAATAATATAAAAACAGGGAGGGGGACAAAACAGAAAAGGCTCATAAGTATGGAGAACAAACTGAGGGTTACTGGAGGGGTTGTGGGGGGGGGGATGGGCTAAATGGGTAAGGGGCACTAAGGAATCTACTCCTGAAATCATTGTTGCGCTATATGCTAACTAATTTGGATGTAAATTTTAAAAAATAAAATTAAAAAATATATATATTTTTTAAATAATTGGCATAATTTTCCAAATGGATGTCAGTGAATTGTGTAAATCCTCTGAAAATAAAAAAGGAACAATTCCAAAAAACAAAAACAAAACAAAAAAAGGAACACTTGTGTGTATTGTGTGGAATACACTCGTGTGTATTATTTCTGCAAGGACCATTTTGAAAGAGGAGGCGGCAAATCTTTGCTTGATTTATTTATACAACTTCCTGGGCAGACTATAGAATTTAATAATTTAGACCTTATGACAGCATAGTACTAATAAAAAAAAATAATGGCAAGCATTGTTACAGCACTTACTGCATGCCAGGCCCTGTTAGTTCCATAAAGACCATGTTCACCAGGTACTATTACTATACTCATTTTGGCAAGACAAATGCCTTAATCTCAGTCTCATTTGAACCAGTGAAAACTTGTGTTGTACAGAATAATTAAATAAAACAGTGAGTGTCACTTCTGATTCCTGCTTTGACCTTTTCATTGTCATATCCTGTGATTTTTCTGTACATTCCTTGAGCACAGGGGACCACATTCCCTTTGCTTTGCTGTGGCACGTCCTATGTCCTGTACTTGAACTGCCCTTCCCCTTCTCTCCTGCCTGAGAAATCTCATCCTTTAATATTAAATCCAAGTGTTGTCTCTATTGATACTATGTATTGCAGTATGTTATTACGTTCGTTATTGTTTCTTTCATATTTTCCCCTTTCACATGTGAGTTTTACAAGTTTAGGGTTCTGTATCTGATTTATTCTCAGTCACCTGGAACAGTGTAGACAATAAATATGTGTGGAAGAAAGAAATCTGTACAATCCTATCCTCTCCCTGTCTGTCCTCAACTCTTGTGCCACCTACATCCAGAATTGGTTGCTGTTTTCCCCCTTGCTGTGGCATCTTCCACACACCTGTTATAGTGTAGCAATGTTGTAGACTCTTGAGTCTGTAATTAAGAGTCTCTTATGGTTTGCCTCCCTTTCTGTTTTTATCTTATTTATGCTTCCCTTCCCCTATGCTCATCTGTTTTGTTTTTTAAATTCCACATATGAGTGAAATCATTTATCTGTCTTTCTCTGACTTATTTCACTTAGCATAATACCCTCTTCTAGTTCCATCCATGTTGTTGCAGTTGACAAGATTTCATTGTTTTTGATCGCTGAGTAATAATTCCATTGTATATATAAATACCACATCATCTGTATTATCTGTTGATGAATATTTGGGCTTTTTCCATAATTTGGCTATTGTAGATAGCAATGCTATAAACATTGGGGTGCATGTGCCCCTTTGAGTCAGCATTTTTGTATCCTTTTAATAAATACCTAGTAGTGCAATTGCTGGGCTGTAGGGAAGTTCTGTGTTTAATTGTTTGAGGCACTTCCATACTGTTTTCCAGAGTGGCTGCACCAGTTTGCCTTCCTACCAGCAGTGCAAAAGCGTTCCCCTTTCTCTACATCCTCACCAACTTCTGTTGTGTGTGTTGTTAATTTTAGCCATTCTGACAGGTGTGAGGTTTTGATTTGTGATTTTTTTTTGATTTGTGGCTTTTCATTGTGGTTTTGATTTGTATTTCCCTATGATGAGTGATGCTAGGCATCTTTTCATGTGTCTGTTAGCCATCTGGATGTCTTCTTTGGAAGTGTTTATTCATGTCTTCTGCCCATTTCTTCACAGGATTGTTTTTTGGATACTGAGTTTGATAAGTTCTTTATAGATTTTGGATATTAACCCTTTATCCAGTATGCCATTTGCAAATATCTTCTCCCTTTCCATCAGTTGCCTTTCAGCTTTGTTGATAGCTTCACTGTGCAGAAGCTTTTTATCTTCGTAAGATTCCAATAGTTCATTTTTGCTTGTTTCCCTTGCCTACAGAGACCTGTCTAGTAAGTTGCCATAGCTGAGGGCACAGAGTTTGCTGCCTGTTTTCTCCTGTAGGATTTTGATGGTTTCCTGTCTTACATTTAGGTCTTTAATCCATTTTGCATTTATTTTTTGTGTATCCCATTTATAAGTTACCCATTTACAATTGCACCAAAACCCATAAGATACCTAGGAATAAACCTAACCAAAGAGGTGAAAGATCTATATGAAACCTGTAGAACACTTCTGAAAGAAACTGAAGAAGACTCAAAGAAATGAAAAAACATTTAATGCCCATGTATTGGAAGAACACGTACTGTATTGTTAAAATGTCTATACTGCCCAACACCATTCAATGCAATTCCTGTCAAAACAATAGCAGCATTCTTCACAGAGCTAGAAAAACAATTCTAAAATTTGTATGGAACCACAAAAGACCCCAAATAGCCAAAGTAATGTTGAAAAAGAAAAAAGAGAGAGAAAAGGAAATGAAAAAAAATAAATAAGAAGCTATTACCTTGATTCCAAAACAAAAAAAGAAGAAAGAAAAATATTAAGCCTGGCCCTGTTTCCACCAGAACTGCAGTTGTCATTTTGAAGCATTCAATTTTCAGTATACTTGGTGCATCCTGGCTGTGCTGTTCTTCTAGAGGAGAGCCTGAGCCACTGCCTTGGTTCAGAGTTAGTCTTGCCTGAGTAAATAAGCAGTTGCCAGGCACAGGGGGGGCGAGGTTTGTTGTAGGTAGGGCCTGCCTCCACTGGAGGCTGCTGTGTTGCTCTCCGAAGTCATACTGTGTTGGTATGTGGGGAAAATGGCACTACCCCAATCCTTCATCGCTGGACAGATGATTGCACACCCCACACTGGTCAGGCAACCCTCACAGAACAGTGAGTGAGGGCAGTCAGCTTGCCCTGTACCACAACTCTCCTGCATCTTTTCTTTGGGAGTTCAAACTTATGCAGCTGGGATTCAAAACTTGAAGTCTTAAAGGACATGCAACCATGCTGACCCATGCCCTCCTCTGGAGTAGTGCCCCTCTACTCTGTCTAAACTCTTATGTCTCTGAAAAACAGTCCCAGGCCTGCACAGTGTGTGGAATCTATGGTGTAGCACCACTAAAAGCAGCAAAGGTTATTCTCTCTGGGTGCATCTCTGTCCCCTGCTGATTAAAGACCTTTTGCTGGCACCTGCAGGGTCTTTTGTCCTTGGGGAGGCAATGTACCCTCTTACAAAAGTACTCTAGGAAGGAGAATGTTCTCTATCAGTATGCCCCTGAGATCCCTACACCACGCTATGCACTCCAGCACCAGTGTCCTTCTTCTCCCCAGTAGCTCATGCCACAGCTCCACTCTGGAGTAAGTTGCACACTTCCAAAACCTCAGAGTTTAAGCTCCAAACACCGTTTGCAAGAAAACCTGCTACACTCAGTACTTCTTATTCCCCGGCCCATGGTCCAGAGAGGCTTTTCTCCTGTGCAAATGAGTGCCACACTCTCTCATCCCCTCTCTTTTTCTTGCCCTTTTGTCTCTCCACAGAAAGGGTTCCCTCCCCTCCATGGCACCACTGTTTTTGTCTCACCCAGTTCACTTCTTGTACCTTGCACCTGCCTCGCTGTCTCCCTCCAACAATGGAGATCGTTTTGCCCTTCCAGATTAATTTCCTAGGTGTTTCAGAAAGTGATCTGATCTCAGTACAGCTGTGTTTGAGGGACTAGGAAAGCCCAGGGTCAATCTACTTCTCCACCATTTTAATTTCCGAACTTCATACTTTTTTTTTTTAGTTTTATCAGTATATAACAACATACCATAAAATCTATCTACTGTGGATATACATTTCACTAGTTTTAGTACATGTGTAGTTGTGCAACTACAATCCAGTTTTAGAACATTTCCATTACCCCAAAAGTTTCCCTCAAGCCCATTTGCAGTCAGTGCCTGCTCCCACCCCAGCTCCAGACAGCTGCTAATCTGTTTGCTCTATTTATAAAATTGCCTTTCTTGGATATTTCATATAAGTGAGTTCACAAGGTATATAATTTTTGTGTGCTTCTTTCATGATGTTTTGAAGTTTCATCCATGTTGTAGCATGTGTTCATCTTCTATTTTAATTGCTAAATAGTATTCATTGTATGGATAAGCCACATTTTACTTACGCACCAGTGGATGACATTTGGATTGTTGAGAGTTTTTGGTTAGTATGAATAGTTCACTATTGTGAACTTTCACTATATGAACATTCTTATAACACTATGTGAACATTCTTACAGAAGCTGTGTGTGAACATAAGTCTTCACTCTTTTTGGACACATTTCTAGGAGTGGAATTGCTGGGTTATATGGTAAGCTTAGGTTTAACCAAATTATTTCCCAAAGTGGCTATATCATTTATATTCCCCCAAGCAATGTATAAGGGTTCCAGTTTCTCCACATTCTTGCCAACACTATTTTTTATCTATCTTTTATATATACATCATACAAAATATGTAGTAATACATTGTTATGGTTTTGATTTACATTTCCCTAATGACTAAAGGTTGAGCATTTTTATGTGCTTTTTAGCCATTTATATGTCTTCTGTAATGTCTGTTAAAGTTTTTTTCCGTTTTTAAATGATTGTCTTCTTACTGAGTCATCATTGTTTCTTTCTTACACAAGTTCTTCATCAGAAAAATGGTTTACAAATATTCTAGTTCCTAGCTTGTCTTGTCATTTTTTTTAATGGTGTTTTTTGAAGTTTAAAAAGTTTTTCATTTTAATGAAGTTCATTTTATCTATTTCTTTCTTTTATAACTTGTGCTTTTGGTGTCATGTCTAAGAACTCTTTGCCTCACCCAAAGCTAAAGGCTTTTCTCCTCTGTTTTCTTCTAGCAGTTTAAGCACTTGTATTTCGATTTATAATTCCTTATGAGTTAATTGTTGTATATATTGTGAGGAAAGGATCTAAGTTAAAGGTTTTTTTGTTTTTTGTTTTTTGTTTTTTTACCTTCAGATATTCAATTGTCCCTTCACCATTTGTTGAAAAGACTATTCTTTACC